>NC_141042.1:775000-837500 GCF_052040795.2 Danio rerio
TGTACTCAAATGGCCTCCACAGCCACCAGAGCTCAATCCAATAGAGCAGCTTTGGGATGTGGTGGAACGGGAGATTGGCATCATGGATGTGCAGCCGACAAATCTGCAGCAACTGTGTGATGCTATCATGACAATATGGAGCAAAATCTCTGAGGAATATTTCCAGCAGCTTGCTGAATCTCTGACAGCAAGGATTAAGGCAGATCTGAAAGCAAAAGTACTAGTAAGGCGTACCTAATAAAGTGGCCGATGAGTGTATATCCTAAAAACACACAACACTGGACTTGATTCTGTTGTTTTAAGGGGTTTTTAAAATGACTGTTTAGGTTTCTTGGGGTCAAAGTTGTCAAACCAGTAAAAAATTACAAATAATTTTATCTATATCTGAACAACAACGCCTCATCTGTGGCACTAGGGATTATTCATTCATTCATGTTCTTTTCAGTTTAGTCCCTTTATCATCAGGGGTTTCCACAGCGGAATGAACCACCAACTTATCCAGCATATGTTTTACACAGCGGATGCCCTTCCAGCCGCAACCCATCACTGGGAGACACCCTTACACACTCATACACTACGGCCAGTGTAGTCGATCAGTTCCCCTATAGCGCATGTGTTTGGACTGTGGGGGAAACCGGAGCACCAGGATGAAACCCACGCCAACACGGAGAGAACATGCAAACTCCACACAGAAACGCCACTGACCCAGCCAGGACTCGAACTGGCAACCTTCTTGCTGTGAGGCCACAGTGCTGACCACTAAGCCGTAATTATAATAATACTTGTTTTGAATATGTTGCATATATCTGTGAAATAAAATGAAAAGTGAGCTTGAGTGTAGTGTATGTGATTGGCATATATATTGCTGTATCTCAGGTTTGTTTTATACACAGAAGAACAGATAAAAAATATAAGAAATTAACCTAAAATGAATATTTAATCATCATTTACACACAGAAAAGCAGGCCGCTGTTGGGGTCGATAGTGCTCAGCCCCCATTAAATGGCCAGTTCACTCAGAACTGAACACTCCGTCATCATTTACTCGCTCTTTACTTTCTCCAAACCTGTTTGGCTTTCTTTATTGTTTTGAACACAAATCTGCAGCCATTGCCTTTCAAAGTCTTGGTCTGCCCTATTGTGGAAGTAAATTGCAGGTTTCATCAGTCTTTAGTGGGTACATTTTGTGTGAACTCTCCCTTTAATATCTGTGTCCACGGCTGGTGTACTTTGATAAAGGTGTTCGTGTCTAACTGTGAGTTTGATGACTCTGGGAAAGTGAAAGCTGCTGGTTTAATTATTGTACAGCTCAGTGTGACCGGGAGTGGGCGCTGACGTCACATGCTCCTCCCATTGGGCGGGGCTGCCGGGCAGCGCTCACGCAGTTTCCAGTAAGGACGCGCTGGGCTGATTCTGGGCGCGCGGCCAACAAACACAAACAAACACCTGCTCTACAGGTACACGAGCACGCGCACAGTCACCAACTGACATGTCTGAATTAAAGCTATTAATTTAATCGCAGCCTAATTAGCGCTGTCACGGATTTGATGAAGTGATTCATCCAGATTTGATTGAAGGTTTTGGTCACTTTAAAGCGATTTAAAATATTTCTTTAGTTATTTTCCAGGGCTGCAGCCAAAAAAACAAATGTAAACGTGCTGAATTTGGCTAAAAACATTTTACTTAAAACATAAAAGCTTATTTTTAAAGTCTGTCATCTTATAATGTGCAAATATTTAAACATTTACATATTATTTGGTTATATACCAGTTATTTATTATTAGCAAGTCTCTCTTATACATAATTTTACGACACATTTACTTACAGTATTTCTGCTCTTCATAAAAGCATGTTTAAGTGCAATGAATAGTAAAAACATTAGACATTATGACTTTTTTTAAACAGTTTTATGCTGTACTAATATATTATATATTTATATATTACATTACACGAACATTATTTATTTGTATATTATATGTTAAAAAATTGCAAACTATTTACTAATCTTATTATTCATATTCTGTGACTAAAGAAATGTGAAGCTTGATCTTCGCTTAATTATTTTGCTTCTATTTATTTTATTTATTTACATTTTTTTTTAAAAAGTTCAGTCTTCGTTGGTCAACTTAATGTTTCATTATTAAAGTATTTATATTTGACTGTTTTCTGATAGCTCTTTGACAAATTCAGAAATTAATCAGTGTATGAATTGTTCAATACATCTATAACTATAAATATGTCAAAATTATTTACCCCCTTTGAATTATTTTTAAAAATATTTCCCAAATGATGTTGAACAGAATTAGGAAATTTTCACAGTGTGTCTGATAATATTTTTTCTTATTATTTGTTTTATTTCGGCTAGAATAAAAGCAGTTTTTAATTTTTAAACACCATTTTAAGGTCAATATTACTGGCTCCTTCAAGCTATATTGCATTTCAATGGTTTACAGAACAAACCATCGTTATACAATGACTTGCCTAATTCCCCTAACCTGCCTAGTTACCCTAATTACCCTAGTGAAGCCTTTACATGTCACTTTAAGCTGTATAGAAGTGTCTTGAAGAATATCTAGTCTAATATTATTTACTGTCATCATGACAAAGAGAAAATAAATCAGTGATTAGAGATGAGTTATTAACACTATTATGATCAGAAATGTGTTGGGAAAAAACTGCTCTCTATTAAACAGAAATTGGGAAAAAGTCATTTGACTGATAGAAAATGAGGGGTATTTGGAGCAAAATCCTTCATTTTTCTAAATTGAAGATACTTCAGTTTAATACATTACTTCCGAAATACACACAAAAGTTTTTAAAGAAAGACAAGGCAGATATAATCTGAGAGAAGAGCAGAATCTGGAGGTTGTAAACAAGGACCACTTTAAAAAGCTTGTGTATGTCTGTATGTGGAGTGAAATTATGCAACGGTCTAGATCAGACTCTCAAACAATGTCAGGATCATAATCAGTTTAAAAAGTTGAATAAATGTATATATTATTAAAGGAATATAACGATGCAGGTGATTTAAAATGAATAAAATGAATGAATGAATTAATTAATGACTGTTTGCAGTGTGTTTTTATGGGTCTATGTTATAAAATGTAAAGGTATAAATGGAATTAAACATGTAATACGACCAAGATGCCAAAAGGAAAAAAAATATGTCTCATGCAAAAACAAGAGATAATAATTAGAAGAAGAAATGAGTTTAAGTAATAGTTGAATGATGTGTGTGGTAAACTGAAAAATGTATTTTTCACTGGTTCAAACTATTTAAAATGAGCTGAAACAACAATTCTTAAGATTCATTGGGACAACTCAATTTTTTATGTTCAATCCACATAAATTTGATAATGTGTTAAGTTAACTTAATCAATTTGTGCTGGGACAACATTGTGTGGAACTCTGCATTTTTTACAGTGTACAGTGGAAAAAAATGCTTTCCTTGCTTAGATTTTTTGTCTTGTTTCTACTCTAAATATCTAAAATTTCTAATATCAAGAAGCATTTTCTAGAAAAGCATAACATATTATCTTGTTTTGAGAAATAATATGCCAATATTAAGTGAGTTTTTCCTTAAAACAAGCAAAATAATCTGCCAATTGGGTAAGCAAATTAATCTTGTTTTTTCTTTTGACGTAAGATTATTTTGCTTACCCCATTGGCAGATTTTTAAACTTGTTTTAAGAAAAAACTCACTTAATATTGGCATATTATTTCTGAAAACAAGACAATATGTTTTTCTTGTCTAGAAAATTCTTCTTAATTTAGGAATTTTTAGATGTTTGGACTAGAAACAAGACAAAAAATCTAAGCAAGAAAAGCATTTTTTGCAGTGTACAGTGGGGTGGGTAAATAAGAAGCTTGTGCTTTAAGATATTTTATGTATGACATTTCTGTTGGAAAATAAATCAATCGAATCAAATTAAACACTAACAGTATATCGTTAGCTTTCGTTGTTATCGTAGTTATCATTAGTATTTTTTATGATTTAAAAAAAAACTATTTTGTTCATTGAGGCGGCGTTTATTAAATGTAAAACCTTGCTAAATTGTTAAATATTGATTAACATTTTAAATAACAGTTTTTTATTGTATGTATTTTTAAATGAAATTATTACTCAAGTCATTGTTGCTTTTATTATTACCATTAATAATATTATTAATAATAATAATTAATATTAGAGTGGAGCGATGCAATGGCACAGTGGGTAGCATTTGGGCATTTCTGTGTGGAGTTTGCATGTTCTCCCCGTGTTGGCGTGGGTTTCCTCCGGGTGCTCCGGTTTCCCCCACAGTCCAAACACATGCGCTGTAGGGGAATTGGGTATGCTAAAAATTGGCCGTAGTGTATGAGTGTGAAGGACTGTGTATGGATGTTTCCCAGAGATGAGTTGCAGCTGAAAGGGCATCCGCTGCGTAAAACATATGCTGGATAAGTTGGCGGTTCATTCCGCTGTGGCGACCCCTGATAAATAAAGCCGAAAAGAAAATGAATGAATGAATTTTAGTGATTTGTGAAGGATCATGTGACTCTGAAGACTGGATTAACGATGCTGAAAATTCATCCTTAAAATCGCTGGAACATATGATTAAATTAAATTCTTAACTACTTTTGAACAGTTATTTTATAATGCAATAACATTTCACAATTTTATTATTTGTACTGTGTTTCAGCTTTCGTGAGCAGGAGAAGCTTATTTTAAAACATTTAGAAATCCGTCTGACCCCAAACTTTTCACCTATATACATATATATATATATGTGTGTGTGTGTGTGTGTGTGTGTGTGTGTGTGTGTGTGTGTGTGTATGTATGTATGTGTATATATATATATATATATATATATATATATATATATATATATATATATATATATATACATATATATATATACATACATACACACACACACACACACATACATACACATATATATATATATATACATACACACACACACATACACATACATACACATATATATATATACATACATACACACACACACATACATACACATATATATATATATATACATACACACACACACATATATATATATATATATATATATATATATATATATATATATATATATATATATATACAGTAAATATACAGTATTCACAGCATAGTTTTATTTAAACAGCTAATTAAAAGAGATATTTTACAACTAAAAATGTGCAAATCTGTTTTTATTTGTGTTCTGCTCATGAATAAAATGTAGGTCCTGTGCCAAAAAAAAAAAAAAAAACCTCGAATTAACTTTCCTTAACATTATATCATGGGAGTTACATAATACTGCGACGAACTCTCAAATATCCGGGTGTCAAATCAATAATGCCTTTGTGTTTTATACGGTAAGATTGGTGGCAGAGATTCAACAGTGTCTGAGGTTAAAGAAACCTCGCGGAAACAAAACAGGGTAGAATGTGAAGCTTGCCCGAAGCGACAGAAACAACGTGACAGAAACACTGATTATCTAACAGAAGACCGAAATTAAAGATACCACACATACCAAACACTGAGAAGAAGAGGTAAATCTGCAGATGATAAACCAACAACACATCAGCACTGACACTAAACGTACCTAAAACAGGAAGGTTTTGCATTGTCAAACTGTAAAAGTGTCTAAAAGCGCTGTTTTTCTCATGTCAGCCTGTAGGTGGTGCTGATTCTGCATAAACTATACAACGTTTTGTTTTGTTTTGGCATAGTTTGTGCTGAAATACACTGATTTGGACATTTTGGCCGATAATGAAAACACTTCGTTTGGAAACCAATAATTATAATACAACGTATTATCATAATGCCGATAAAGGTAAATCTTTATATGAATGTTTCACTTTTCGATATGAATTGAACTGATATGTAATCAAATAATGTATGTACAGCCAGTGGTTATCGCAAAATAAAGCGCGACATGTTTAAACATGTTGTTGCATAAGACTGAAGTGCTTTATTCTGTGATAACAACCGGCTGGATGTACATTATGCTGATTATTACACGGCTGCTTGCTACAAAACGAAACTATTAGACAAAACATTGATCTTAACTGTAATAATACACTAGCTCTTTAGTGAATCGTAAAGCTTGCAGAAAGGAAAATGGCTGAACCTTCTTCTTATTACTATTATTAAGTCTAACAGTCAACATAATCAGTATCATTACGTTTTACTAGTTTAATCGGTTATCAACAAATGAAGTAACCTCAGAATGTCATAACTGACCAATCAGAATCAAGTATTGCTTTTATATCAATCTGAAGACTAAAATGCCCCTACGACAGCATCAGTGTCGAATTCACGGACGTAAGTGAGGAGAGGCTGGGTTGGGGGGGGGGGGGGGGGCTGTAGATTGCGGATGTAAGTAAAGAAGGGTGGTTGTGGTGCTGGTTAGATCACGGATGTAAACAAGGAGTTGGTTGGATTGGGTTGGAGAGATTGCAGATGTAAGAATAGCGATGGGGGTTGGAGATTGTGGATGTAAATGAAGAGTGTGTGTGAGGGGGGGGGGGGCGGTTACTGGTTAGATTGCGGATTTAAACAAAGAGCGGGTTGAGATGGAGAGATCACAGATGGGGTGGAGATCGTGGATATAAACGAACAGTGGGTTGGGTTGGAGAGATGTGGATTTCAGTGAAGAGCCGGGTGGGGGGGGGGGTGCTGGTTAGATTGCGGATGTAAATGAAGAGTGTGTGGAGATTGCAGATGTAAGTGAAGAGTGGGGAGGGGGGTGCTGGTTAGATTGCGGATGTAAGTGAAGAGCGATATGAGGGTGGTTGGGGGGGTGGAGATCGTGGATGTAATTGAAGAGCATGGGGGGGGTGGAGATTGCAGATGTAAGTGAAGAGTGGGGAGAGGGGTGCTGGTTAGATTGTGGATTTAAACGAAGTACGGGTTGGGTTGGAGAGATCACGGATGTAAGTAAAGAGTGATGAGGGTGGAGATTGCGGATGTAAACGAAGAGCATGGGGGTGGAGATTGCTGTTGTAAGTGAAGAGTTGGGGGGGGGGTGCTGGTTACATTGCTGATGTAAACAAAGAGTAGGTTGGGTTGGAGAGATCACGAATGTAAGCGAAGAGCGATGAGGGGGGGGTTTGGGGGATGTGTGGCACTGGTGGGTCCCTAATAGTATCTCCCTAAATGCCATGGGCCCTTTGAATTGTCCTAACTCCCCGCCACCTCGAGCACCCCCACCCCCCCGGCTCCTCTGATAGCCTTACCAGATTGTAGCAGGTGATACTGCTGCTGATATGTTGTGCAGCATGAGTTTGTGCTTTGATTGTTTCGGTGTAAACGAACAGACTTTTTCAGTCTTTTGCTGCTGCCTGTCATGCATGTTCAGGATAGATGTGTTTATCTCCCGAGCAGGTTCTTATGGTGTAAATATGTGATGTTTGGCTTGTTTACATAACCCTGAGTTCATGTTTGCAGGTTTGATCCAGTTCAGCGATCAGATAAATCTCCGTCAGGTTTAATTTAGTCTTCCCGCTCAGGGCTCAATCGGGTGAAGACAGGTTAAACTGGAGTTCTGCGGTTAATAGAGCGTAACCGGCTTGAAAAATGTCATTAACTCGTGGTCAGGCATTCGCTGTCGGGAAACTACAATGAAGCTCAAGAATGAAAGATATGAATAAACACGACTGAGTCAGACTCACTGTGCTGTGTCATTTATTCCCTTCTCTCAATTGATTTGAAGAATCACATCTTAACTGCCTGATGGGTCATCCAAACACACGCAACAACAGAAACATGCATCCAGTAATGCTCAGTGGCGTAGTGCCAGAGTAAAAAAACGGAAAAGTTCCATTGACTTAACATTGAACCAAACTTTGTGACCTCATAACTATGCGCCAGACTGTCATACAGACTTAATGTTGGGCTCATTTAACTCAGACTACCAATCTGCCAATCACAGATGACCATTTAACTTACTAGCCACACTCCAGCAACCACTTACGGCACCCTAGCAACTGTCCCATTGACTTCCATTGTAAAAAAACTGCCATTGACTTTACATTGGACATACTGATAACTTACCAATTCATACTAGAAACATACTAACAGCAAACTAATCATACTAGCAACATGCTAATTCATACTATAAGCATACTAGCAACGAGCTAATTCATACTAAATTGATGCTTATGTAACCCCGCCGGTCCTACTGCATGCAACCCGCTCCGAGCTGGGATCGAACCGGCGACCTTCCACATGGGAGTCGGTTGCTCAAATAAGCAGGCTAAAGACCATGGCCTCTAGTGTCTGTTGCTAGAGCACGTTTAGAGGTCAGAGGAGTGAGGTTTACCTGCACAGCACTTACTAGCTGGCCTCCGTTACCCTAACAACATGCTAGTTTATACTAGAAACATGCTAGCAATATGCTAATTTAAACTAAAACCATGCTAACAACATGCTAATGTATGCTTGGAACATGCTAATTTATACCAAAACCATGCTACTTTGGGTTAGCAATGCCATATCAATCACTTAAAACCAGCTAGCAATGCCTTAGCAACCGCCAAGCAACCACTCAGAACAACCTAGCAACACCTTAGCAATGACCTAGCAGCCACTCAAACACCCTAGCAAACGCCTAGCAATGACCAAAAACACCTTAGTAAATAACCCAGTGATGCCTTAGAAACCACTCAGCACTCTAGCTACCACCTAGCAACATCTTAGCAAATAGAAACCACATAAAACACCTTATCATTGCCTCAGCAACTAGTCAGAACACACTAGCAACCCCATAGCAACCACACAGATCACCTTAGCAATTGCGTAGCAATGCCTTAACAACCAGTCAAAACACTCTTGCAAAGCCTTAGCAAACATTCAGAACACCCTAGCAACCACTCAGAACACCCTATCAACCGCCTAGCAAGAAACATGCCGATTCATACTAGAAACATGCTATCATATACGTAGTTATCTCTCTATGCCGACTGCCTTAAACTTCTTAAACTACTTCAATTATTACATTTTTTAAAGCTACTTTAAAGCTCAGACGAGGCTTTCTCAAGCCACTATAAACTTTGTCTAGTATACGCAACAGTTGTAGAAAACTACCATATCGGCTCATTTGCTTATATTACTATAGTTGTTGTGTTACCATAGCAACTGTAGAATCACAACAACAGATTAATTTAAGCGCTTTACAACAGAGTGATCGAAAATAACGGACATAGTATTTACTATAAACCCCTATAGTATTTTTTCGTGCAGTGTGACGATGGTTTTGTTTTGAGAGATTAAAACACTCACATCTGTAATCCGCTTAACAATAATAAAAATTCCACTCATTGTTATTATTAGGCCTATTTTCCGGAAAGAGTGAGTCTTATATAAACGAGTCTCGCAGTATAATGGATGAATCCAGCTCGTCATTATAGTTATTGTTATGATGATCTGCTGGCATGAGTTCATCTCTCTGGCGGGAAACGCGGCGCGTCTGACCGGATCTTATGTAAAGAAACCGCGGGAACCGGAGCGGCCGGTCGGACCAGTCGTGAACACAAGAATGAGAGCAGTTGGGCAGACAATAGACACACACACACACAGACACACACAGAAACACACACACACACACACACAAGCGATATATTACACGTTTATAAGGAAAGCAACAATTGGATTAAATGCAATATTTGATCGGTTTAACGATGTAAAAAGCTGTGCAAATGTTTTCATAATTATATTAATCATGAATGTTTCTTTATCATTAAATATTAGCTTGATATTTGAAGGATCAACTGGAATAATGTTGCAGAAATTGTAAGAGTTATACATAAAGGAGCATATAAATCTCAATAATTGATTGCTGTATTTTATATATTTCTTCATATTCTGATTATCGTTTTAATTATTGAAACTAAATTAAGTTTTTTAATCATTGATCAATGTTTAATTGAATTTTTTTAAAATAATTGAATCAATAAAAGTCATTCAAATCACGATTTAAGCATTATTTCAGTATCTTCATCAAACATACATCATCATCTAAAGATTTACAGAAGACAGACTCGAAAACGGTGAAAGAAAGCGAGTGTAACAGGTGTCTCTGTCCAATCAGCTCGTGATGTTCTGTCGCCCCCGTGTGGACACAGATGAATACGCCGCAAAGAAGGTTTTTAGTTGGCAGAAAGTTCTCTGTAGGTTCTTCAGGAAAATTCTATAGGGTATATGTCGAGCTAGTTTTCTTCCCATGCTGATAAACTTCCGGTGACCTGTAATTGTCAGTTGTTTTCCATTTTATACGATTTCTTTTACAGCATGGATGTTGTAATGTCATTAAAATACAACCAGTTAAATAAACTTTAGCATTTATTTAGTTGCTCAAGCGTAAAACGAGACAAAAAGTCGTTTATTCGCACGCGCTCGTCAGAATCGGCAGGCTAGCGCAGAGGCGCCACTGAATATACTGGGGTAAAATAAATGCTCCTATTATAAAGACATGACAGGGAAAAATGTAATGTAATGCAGTGCTTCTTGTACAATCTAAGACCCACTTTATATCAGATATCACTCAGCCAGTGGAGATCGCTGATTTTTAAAGAAAACACATCTTAAACACGCCGGTTTTTGCATAGGCCGGAAGCGGTTAACCCAGGTTACTGGCAAATTAAAAGTCCTGTTAGCATGCTAATAGGACTTTTAATTTGCCAGTAACCTGGGTTAACCGCTTCCGGCGAATTGAATGCCTATGCAAAAAACGGTGCGTTTAAGGTCTGTTTTCTTTAAAAATCAGCGATCTCCACTGGCTGAGTGATATCTGATATAAAGTGGGTCTTAGATTGTACAAGATGCACTGCATTAAATTACATTTTTCCCTGTCATGTCTTTATAATATGAGCATTTATTTTACCCCAGTATGTTCAGTGGCGCCTCTGCGTTAGCCTGCCGATTCTGACGGGCGCGTGCGAATAAACGACTTTTTGTCTCGTTTTACGCTTGAGCAACTAAATAAATGCTAAAGTTTATTTAACTGAATGTATTTTAATAACATTACAACATCGAGGCTGTATAAGGAACCGTATAAAATGGTAAAAAAGTTCACAATAACAGCTCACCGGAAGTGTATCAGCATGGGAACAGCACTAGCTGGGCATATACCCTATTTACCCATAGCCAGGGCGGGATTCGGGGGTTCGAAAGACCCACCCCCTATCTGACAAAGTCCAGAATTTAGCCCTTATATGAGCTCATTTGTCCCATTTTTGACTGGATGTAATCATAAATTGTGAAAATGACCAATAGAAGAAGGCTTTATAAAGACTAACCAAAATAAGCAATGAAAGAAGACTTTTATTATTTAAATGGACAAATTATTGAGGAGATGAGCTGGTCAGTGTGCTATTTGCCTATAGGCTGTACAGTTTTTATTTAAAACAAGTTTTAACAGATTCACAATTTAGATATTTTTATGATGGATGATTATAAATTAGCATTAAAAAAGTATATTTTTATATTTCCACAATTCTAATCTCACTACTGTTATATTAAAAACTGAAATAAGTTACAGCAAAATCCCTTTAAAGCCTGGTTTATATTTCTGCGTCGTCATCGCTACACTCGTCAGCGCTACCAAGCCAACCAATCACAGAGCTTGTGCTACGCGTCATTGCGATATGTAGTTATATTTTTTGAGAGGTGCGTGTCAGCGACGCCGACGGTAAAGGCTATGCATCCACGCGTAGACAACTTTACATATTTTAAAATTAGAAATAGGCTATATAAAAACTTTACTAGCTAATGTTTGTAGCCCGTTTATGTTGGTGCTGTTTGCATGTTTGGATTGGTGTTACTTCAAAACCTGGGGGCTGTTCCAGAAAGTAGGTTATGTGACATACCCGGGTAAGTTTGAGAGTAAATAAGTAGATAACCTCAGCTTTGGTTCCAAAATCAGAGGTAACTTCTGGGTATGTTAAGTAGCCATAGCAACTTACTCTCTAAAGATAATCTGCTCCGGAGCAGGTTATGTTCAGAGAGTAAGTTGCTATGTTCCCGAGTTGTTCTGTTTCAGAGAGTTTACTGAGCATTGCGTGCTCTTTTGATGGGAATATTTATGGATGTGGACGCACAGATACAAGTTTTTTCGTTGTGAGAGGGTTATAAGTGCATAGTTCTTTTCATAACCAAATTTATAATTTATATTCTCAGAAGAATTGTTAATATATTCAACAAACCTTTTGAAATCAAATGTGACAAACTGCGGGTCTGCGCTTACCAAAACATTCAGTGCAGCTCTTTGTATTCGCGTCAGGGCATTTTAGGCAACTGTACAATGTGACAGTATAGCATGTAGGACCATCTGTACTGTACTTTATGCCTGGCACTGAACTGTTTTATACACTTTTGTACAGTTCCTTGGTCATAAATCACTGCGTATCATTACATAGCTGATTCAGAGCATGGCAATAGCGTAGTGGACAGTGTGTCATAAAATGACGCAGCGCACAGCGGAGCGAGTTCGAAGCTCACTTACAGATCTTGTGTTTTTCTCTCTTTCTGCACCCTCACATTTTTCTGTATAATATTATAAGTGGCATCTTTGTCTTTTGTAGGAAAATATATCCATAATTTAAGATGTAGGACGTCGTTCATATGTATACATTCATGCACACACACCTACATTTTTTTAATATATATTTTTTTCAGGGTTTCCAAATTCTATTGTGTGCATTAATTGCAGCCGGTTTTAAAGCTCCATCGGTCACTAAAGGACACTGATAATATGAAATCTGTCCATAGTAATGATAGTATAAATGTGCAGGTACAACTTAATTTTCTGTCCTTAATCTTTTGGTATTTTAACTGTTAAACCCATTACTGCTTCCACTAGCTCATATGTGATGACCTCACCTCAACACTATGTTGAGGCTAAATGGCTGATTTTCAGGAAGTAATGATTTAAATGTATAATACAAATATAGTAAAAAACAAACAAACTGGAAAGCAAATGTTTCTTTACACAATGTTCATTTTTAATATATTTGTATTATACAATTAAATCATTACTGGGCACTACATTGTTACTTGCTGGAGGACAAAATATACCCTTTTCTGCCTTATACGACGACACTCTACCTGCAGCCTGACCCAAAGAAAATCTCATTGACCCAAGCAGAAAAAAAGAGATGGAAGAGTGCTAAGAAATATAATTTGCCACAAAAATGTATTTTTAATCAAATAGTTTGGCCTGTTCATTTCTTCATTTCCTGAAATAAAATGAATGATTTTTTACACTGCTTTATACACGCACCTTTGAACATGTAACAGATTTTTCATATACATTTCTCACCTTAAGGTGATACTCATGTGACTTTATTTATCTTTGAAGATGGACTTGTACAGCTACTTTAGAATTTATTTATATAAATATATATATATATATATATATATATATATATATATATATATATATATATATATATATATATATATATATATAAATATAAGATTTTGTGATCCAAGAGTAAAATTCAAATATGGAAAAGTGCAGACAAATTCTTACACTGCTTGTTAGTTGAGGCAGAAGGAACTTCGTCTGTATGCTAATTAAAAAGCATAAAAAGAACCTAAAACTACCTGACAACAATCAATTACAACAGTGACAGATTGTGTGGTTTAAGTCAAAAACTCAACCACTGATGAGCCTTTATTAAAGGACAGAGCAGCTCCTCTAACTGGTGGCCCACAGCAGATAGACAGGCCTCTTTCTATTAGCTGCATGACAGAAAGAATATTCTAGAGTGTTAAATACAGAGTTCCAATTATTAAATATTACCTTTTATGATAATGTTTCTTTGTTTAATGACTTAGGACAGAGTTCTAGCTCCAGAAAGATTACAATTTCTATAAGCCTTAATAGTCAATACACATTTGTTTTGTGGTCTTAAGAAACTTATGGCAAGAAAAATAAATTCATGAATGGTTACACAACATACTCAAAAAGAATGTTAAAGAAAAGTTAAAATTTTCACTACAATAAAATGGAGGGTGGCATGTGTAATTTAATTAACTAACGAATTTTCTTCTTATTTATTTTTTTCTTTTATCTATTTATTATCTTATATTTATTTTCTTCGTTGAAGCAGATGTGTAATCTGTGATTAAAACCTCCAGCTTCGCCTCTGTAAAGTGCGTTGCCCTTTTTTTTCCTCACCGTGACTTTCTATGGTGTCTCGTGAATTCAGCGATCTACTGAAAATGCCTTCAGGTGTGTGCCGTGCACGCGCATTAACCCGCGGTTATCTTCAGGTTGATTTAACTAACTCTTTTCACCTGTTTTGAAACCAACATACTCGCGGTAAGCAGGTTTTGGGTAAATCAACCGAGAGTTCAGGGTTTAGCAGATGGTAAGTTAACCCAGCTTTCTGGAATACCCCCCTGCTCATCCAAAGCCTGTTTTTGTGGCCTCTAAGCGATGGAGCCCCTGCTGCAGTGTGCGTCACGTGCTTTTTTGTATCAAAAGTGGTAACCCTACATACACACACACACACACACACACACAAACACACAAACACACACACACACACACACACTCATAAATCTCATATCACGAATACAAATATACAAACACACAGATACACAAACATGTTCACACACACATACTCTCTCTCTCTCTCACACACACACACACACACACACACACACACACACACACACACACTCATAAATCTCATATCACGAATACAAATATACAAACACACAAACATGTTTACACACACATACTCTCTCTCTCTCACACACACACACACACACACACACACACACACACACACACACACACACTCATAAATATCATACTAAACCAACACAAACGGACTCTCTGAAATAACATCATAAAGCTTATGTTCAAGCACTTTCAAGAACCTAAGTTTGTTTTTAAATATGTTCTAGGTTTAATATGTCTAAAATTCAAGCTCTGAAATACTAACACAAATACACACACACATATTCAGTGCATGCGTTCACACACAGACAGTCTTAAACACTACCTCTCTCACACACACAAAAACACACTCACGCACACAAATAGACACAGACAAATACACACACAATCTTTCTTAAACACACAGGCACACGCAAATACACACAAGATGTGGTGTGTGTATATTTGTGTGCGAATGTGTGTGTCAATGTATTTGTGGTGTGAGAGAGAGTGTGTGTATGAATGAGTCTGTATGTGTATTTACGTGTGAGTGTGTTTGTGTGAAGAGTGCATCTGCGTGTGCGTCTGTATTTGTGTGCGTCTGTATTTGTGCATGTGTGTGTGTGTCAGACATCATTAGAAGCATCATATTTCTGGTTAATCCTAAAGATGACGTACGTGTGTGTGTGTGTGTGTGTGTGTGTGTGTGTGTGTGTGTGTGTGTGTGTGTGTGTGTGTGTTGTAATTCTGAACAGATGAGTGATGGACTGCAGTAATGTGTGTGTCTTCATTGTCTGACAGGTGAAGAAAGAGCTCAAACACTGAACACCTGAGAGATAAAAATAACCCGCATACACACACACACACACACACACACACACGGTGACAGAGGGGGAGTATCAGAGTATTGTGTGTATGTGATGCAACATCATGATCTTTTGTGTCTGTGTGAGTGAAGAAACACTGAGGTCACCACTGATACTAAAAATACACACTAACACACATACATACACACACGCATATATACACACACACACACTCACGCACGCACCCGCACACACACACACACACATATACATAGATACATACACACACACACACACACACACACACACGGAGAAACACAATAAAAAACACACACTCGCATGCTCTCTCACACACAGAATCACAGCAACACTGACACAGACTATACAATAGTCAACACTTGGAGTGGGTGGGTCATCAACATAGAAGTTGTCCTAAAACTATTGGACATCCCCCATACTTGTCCTAGCACAATTTCAAAAACCATTTTTGATTCACTTCGAAAGTCGACTACTGTAGATTACACAAGTCTAGACAAAAATACACAATAACTCATACTGTATATAGTCAGACATAATAAATACAAAACTACACATAAATACATGAACTAAAGTTAAAAATGATGTGCCCGGTACTGTAAATTGTACAACAAAGTAGCAACTATAGTAACTGATCTATTGTGGTGATTCTACAGTTGCTATGGTAACAACAGCTATAGTAACTAATCTGCTGTGGTGATTCTACAGTTGCTATGGTAACAACTATAGTAATCAATCTGTTGTGGTGATTATACAGTTGCTATGGTAACAACAGCTATAGTAATTGATCTGCTGTGATGATTTTACAGTTGCTATGGTAACAGCTATAGTAACTGATCTGTTGTGGTGATTCTACAGTTGCTATGGTAACAAAAACTATAGTAACTGATCTGCTGTGGTGATTCTACAGTTGCTATGGTAACACAACAACTATAGTAACTGATCTGCTGTGGTGATTCTACAGTTGCTATGGTAACACAACAACTATAGTAATTAATCTGTTGTGGTGATGCTACTGTTGCTGTGGTAACACATCAACAATAGTTACTGATCTGTTGTGGTGATTCTACAGTTGCTATGGTAACACAACTATAGTAACTGATCTGTTGTGGTGATTCTACAGTTGCTATGGTAACACATCAACAATAGTAACTGACCTGTTGTGGTGATTCTACAGTTGCTATGGTAACACAACAACAATAGTAACTGACCTGTTGTGGTGATTCTACAGTTGCTATGGTAACACAACAACAATAGTAACTGACCTGTTGTGGTGATTCTACGGTTGCTATGGTACCAACTATAGTAATATAAACAAATATTGTAGTTTTCTACAGATATAGGGTTTATTATACTACAATACACCACAGTTTACTGTAGTAAAAACTAAAGTATAGGCTTCTATAACAGTTCTTCAGTTAATACTTCAGTATCTTTTAGTTGACATGGTAAAATATCCATTCTTTAAGTGTCTGTATTTGCCATTCACAAGTGTTTTCTGGTTATTTATAGTTGTGAATCGCATTATGGGATGTTGATCTCTTGGATTAATACATTGGAGGAAAACATTAAATTAAATGTTAATGAACAGGGGAAAAACAAGAGAAACATAAAAATATAAGTTTAATTGAAATGTTGTAGTTTCTTGATTTGTTTTTGCTAAAGATGTTCCTAAAGAAGTTCATTGACCAAACTCTCAAATTAACAATGTGTCTTTAATAAAACCCTTGTTTAAATGCACTAAATTAAATGACCTATAGTCACTAAGAAATGGATACAATTTTAAGAAAGAGGTGTACTCACTATGCTGAACACTGTGTCATGTGTGCGCGCTCCGCCAGGGGGCAGCTTTGCGCCTGTCGCTCCTCATGGATGATGAAGTGAAAGCAGAAGTTTGAGAGTTTGTTCAGAGCCTCTCAGACTGCAGATTTCCATCCTCCGCTTCACAACTCTGCTCCATCATGATGCTGAGCGCTTTACTGGTCCTGATGGCGCTCGCAGCCTCCATCCAGGCGGAGAACCGAGCGCTGGAGACGAAGATGGAGCCTTCATCATCACATCCATATTATTCATCATCATCATCATCATCTGTGCATGAAGCAGGTAGAGCAGGTCACGCACCGAGAGTGCCGCGCGGTTCCAAATCCAGACCGCGGGAGCGCTCGGAGCCGCAGCCGCCGAGAGCGCACCCGGAGGCGGACACTTTCTTCACCACCCCGCGGCCCTTCAGCGGCGCGCTGCGCCTCCACAACCCGCTGTTCCCGGTCACCGACGAGTCCTACAGCGCCTACGCCGTGCTGCTGCTGGCGCTGATCGTGTTCTCCGTGGGCATCGTGGGAAACCTGGCGCTCATGTGTATCGTGTGGCACAACTATTACCTGAAGAGCACCTGGAACTGCGTGCTGGCCAGCCTGGCCTTCTGGGACTTCATGGTGCTGTTCTTCTGCCTGCCGGTGGTCATCTTCAATGAGCTGACCAAGAGGAGGCTGATGGGGGACCTGTCCTGCAGAGCAGTGCCCTATGTGGAGGTGCGTAGAGCAGATCAATCAACCTATCAATCAATCAATCAATCAATCAATCAATCAATCTATCTATCTATCTATCTATCTATCTATCTATCTATCTATCTATCTATCTATAATTTCATCTATCTATCTATCTGTCTGTCTGTCTGTCTGTCTGTCTGTCTGTCTGTCTGTCTGTCTGTCTGTCTGTCCGTCCGTCCGTCTATCTATCAACAAACCGTCATACAGTCATTTGTCAATCACTCAATCGATCAATAAACCATCCAATCAGTCAATCGGTTAATCACTCGATCAATATGTCTGGTTGTCTATCAATCCATCTAATAATTGATCAATCAACAAACCATCCTACAAGTCATTGGTCAATCAATCAACAAACCAGCCAGTCATCAGTAAGTTAATCAATCAATCAATAAACCAACCAACCAGTTGGAGGCATCAATCGATCAGTCAATCAACCAAACAATCTGCCATTCAGATGATCAATTAATCAACCAATCAGTCAGTTAATTGATAAATCTATCTCAGTACCAGAGGGATGGGTGATATCCAGGGCCGAACACAACCTGTGGACAGTAAAGTGAGTAAAAACTAAACGCATGAAATATTAAATGATAACGTTTACACTTCTACTCAAGCTTTACGATGCAAATCCAATTAGTTTTTCAAGTCTCTCGTAAAGTACATTAACTAAAAGACTACTCGGAATCTAAACACTTGCAGATTATTCAATATTACTGAAATTAATATTAAAAATCAACACATATTTATTTATTTACGTTTAAGCGTATCTATGAATACGGTTTGGGTTTGTCCATGTTTGACCCAAAGTTCTGTTCATCATCAGCCAGTTTATGAATGTGTCCCAACATTTAAGAAAGATGTTATGCGTGATCATGAAGCAACACTCATTCAGAACACAAACATTATCTGGCTAGCAAGAAACATGCTAATTTTTGGCAGGTGAACAGGCAGAAGTGAAAGCAGCACACACACTGCTATAATCCCTCACAGCGTGTGTGTGTTTGTGTGTGTGTGTGTGTGTGATTGTGCGGTGGTTCCTGGAGTTTATTTTCCAGCCTCCTCTTGTAACGCACCAGCTCTCCTCATTGTGGTGTAAATGAGATCTGGGGATAATTAGCGGCACTAATTGGCCTCATTAGCGTGTTGAATGAGTGTTTAGAGTGCTTTAAGGACAGGATTGTCTGCGGAGAGTGTTTCCATGTCTGTTGACCCACTTCTGTGGCCCTAAAACTGTTCACATGACCAAAAATTAACATATTAATGGATGCAAATGAGTTATTTTAACATATTCAAAATATAGTAAAAATGTTAACGGTGGCAGCTAGCTGGCTGCTAGTGCTGTAAAACATGGTAAAATACTGGGAGTTTTGATAAATGTACCATGGTGTTAAATAATTGCATACTCAACCATGGTATTTGCATGGTAAATAACTTATCATCACGGTAAATGTTAAAAAACATGTACTTACTATGGTGGATGTGCAAAACACTTGTTTTCACAGCAGCTTAAGTAAAAAGAGAATGTAAATATAGATGTGTTTTACCATTGTACATGCCTAAAAAAACATGGTATCACTACAGTGTAACTTCACAAAACTGGTGGAGTTCCAATGAAACCATGGTATATGATCAAAAACATGGATTTACAATGGAAAATGTATTTAAAAACAGCCTAAACCATGATACATTTTATTATAACATGTCTTCCAAGCCATGGTATTATGAGGTCCAAAAATAGCTTCACCATCTGCCGAAAATCACAGTATGACCACAGTACAAAAAACAAAAAACACGATTTTGCCATGGTGAAATCCAAAACATTCGATATTCCAACGCAATCTCACGGCAATTCGTTACTTTTTGATTAAGTGTCTATTTCGTAAAAATTCGTAAGATCTAATTCATACAATTTAGTACGATTTGCTCATTATCCAATGACGGTTGGGGTTAGGTGCCACGCCTCCTTTTTAAAACCGTACATTTTCGTATTACTGAATTTGTACGAATTAGCTACTAAACTGACAAAACGTAAAATACTTACGTTTCCTCGTGAGATCAGACTGGATATTCCATGTGTACATGTTCAAAAAATATTTGCTACAATGCTACATATGCAAAAATATGGTTTGACCATTTTAAGTGTAAATCACACACACACACACACACACACACACACACAGATCAGACAGGCAAGGTTAGTACAGGAGCAAACAGTAGTCTAAGGGAAAACCAAGCAGTAATCATTCACAGGAGATGAGATCAAGGCAGGCGGCTAAACAACAGAAACAGAAACAAACAAGGGTCAAATATCATGGCTAGACTGGACGGGAAATGTTTGCATACTGCTCAGTGGGAAAACAAGACTCAGCAACGAATGTGTGTGTGTGTGTGATGTGTATATATAGTCCCAATCAGACATGTCAAGCTTCTCGTGATCTGGAACTGGCGTATGAGTGCAGTGCATGATGGGATATGTAGTTCATGTGAATGACAGAGAGTGTTCTCCAGCGATCCGCAAACCCCACATTGCTTCTAATCGTAACAACTTCAATATGGCGTCCATGGCTTTTTTCACTCTGAAGTGCCCGGAAGTGATGTATGCTGTTTGGAACACACTGTTCATTTACTAGTGCAGGTCATGTGATGCATTTTTTCATTTTGTTTTTCAGGTGGCATCCCTGGGCGTGACCACGTTTACTCTGTGTGCGCTCAGCATCGACCGCTTCCACACGGTGACCAGCGGTCAGTCGAGGCCGCGGCAGGGCGAGTCCTGTCAGTCAATCCTGGCCAAGCTGTCTGTGATCTGGCTGGGCTCATTGCTGCTGGCGGCGCCGGAGCTGCTGCTGTGGCGTCTGGAGCAGGACGGGTCTCCGCAGTCAGGTCTCCCAGTGGACGCCTGTCGCCCACAGCCGTCCGCGGATCTGCCTGACGCACTGCTCTCGCTGGTGCTCACCTACCAACACGCCCGCATGTGGTGGACGTTCGGCTGCTATTTCTGCCTGCCGCTGCTGTTCACAGGTGCCTGTCATCTACTCACTCGACACGTCAGCGAGGATGAAAAAACCCTACGTTCATCATCAACATCATCATCGTCCTCTTCATCATCGATAAAAAAACGAAGAAGAGAGCGTCAGCTGACTCGAACGGTAGTGGCGCTGGCGTTCATCTACGCGATATGTAGTTTGCCGGAATACATCTGGAATATCGTGCTGGCGTATGTGGGCGTGGATGTGGGTGTGGCCACACAGGCTCTGCTGGCTCTGATTGGTCAGTTTTTGTTGTTTGTGCGTGCCGGAGCGACGCCGGTTGTGCTGCTGTGCATCTGTCGGTCTCTAGGTCAGGCGTTCATGGACTGCTGCTGCTGCTGCTGCGAGGAGTGTTTTTCAGATCCCTCGTCCTCCTGTACGACCTCGTCTGTGTCCACCAATGCCACCGCCGTGTCCTCGCCGCCGGCCTCGCCCGTCTCCATGCAAGAGGACAAGCTCAAGATCGTGTCTGGGACATCGCCGGCCGTGTTTTTCGATAAGGTTAAGGAGAGTCCAGCTGAGCTGATCATCGGTACGCCGTGTTGATCTTGACTCAGACATATTTACGAAAACTGTGAAGTATCGTTCAGTCGCTAACACTCTTAAAGGGAACAAAACATGTTGTTTTTTCTATGGACGAATAAATGTGTAATCAGATATACAAAATTTACGGGGCCGTTCGCACAGAATACATCATAATATGTGAGACGCAGCGCTCAGGATTGGTTTTAAAAATGTATTTTTACAATCAAACTACCGTTTACAGGAGTTCACAACACTTGCCCCGCCTCTGACAGCTTCTGATTGGCCCATGCATTGGAACTGACATACGAAAACTGCAGGCAACTGGGAGTCTTTGTGCATTCGCGGGAGACTCCTGGAACTTCCGGGAGACTTGGGATGTCTGGAATGACCTCCTGCCTTACTCATAATTCTCTCTTCATATAGCCGTATGCCTATTACATATCCATAAAACACTGTGATGTAGCCGGGCTCGAATCGTATAGCTTTCTCACTACAATCGATCCACTCCAGAGTTCTTTTCAATCGAGCCCTGACCACCTCATTCAGGCGATCTCGGACTGTTTTGATCTCGGATTGTTTTGGTGCGGATCCGAGCACGATTGGTGGATTCACAATTGCCAAACTAACTGCGCTAACTGGGCAAACGAGACAGGTTCCCAAACAAAATTCTAGGTTTACAATGCACCCTAAAGGGACAGTGCACACAAAAAATGCTTGTTGAAGTCATTCCAGCAAATTTTGTTCAACAAATCAGATAAACGAAACATTAAAATGTGTAATATACAAACGACCATTCACACAGAGTGCGTCTAAAATGTGAGATGAAGCACTCAGGAATAGTTTCAAAAAAGAATTGTTACCATCAAATTAAACAGTTGTCATGGCAACTTGCTACTGTAAACATAAGTTTGCAACACTTGCCCCGCCTCTGAGCGCTTCTGATTGGTCCTCTGCTTTGGAACTGGCATACAAAACTGTGAAGTATCGTTCAGTCGCTATCACTCTTAAAGGAACAGTGCACACAAAAATTTTGCCTATGTTACCATCAAATTTAACAGTTGTCATGCCAACTTATTACTGTAAACATAAGTTCGCAACATTTTCCCAGCTTCTAAGCTCTGTTGATTGGTCCATGCATTGGAACTGACATACGGAAACTGTTAAGGATCGTCCAGTCGCTAACATTCTTAAAGAGATAGTGCACACAAAAATTTTGCCCATGCTACCATTGAATTAAATAGTTATCATACCAACTTTGTACTGTTAACAGAAGTTCACAACATTTGCCACTCCTCTGAGCTCTTCTGATTGGTCCACTGCTTTGGAACTGACATACAAAAATGGTGAAGTTTCGTTTTCGTCTTAAAGGGCCAGTGCACACAAAAATTTCACCCATTTTACCTTCAAATTAAACAGTTGTAATGGCAACTTTCCACTGTAAACATAAGTTTGCAACATTTGACAAGCCTCTCAGCTCTGTTGATTGGTCCATGCATTGGAACAGACATACGAAAACTATGAAATATCATTTAGTTGCTAACACTCTTAAAAGGACAGTTCACACAAAAATTTCACCAATTTTTCCATCAAATTAAACAGTTGTCATGGCAACTTGATACTGTAAACATTAGTTTGAAACACTTGCCCCACCTCTAAGCTCTTCTGATTGGTCCACTGCTTTGGAACTGACATACGAAAACGGTAAAGTATCATTCAGTTGCCAACACTCTTAAGAGGACAGAGCACACAAAAAACTTGCGTATGTTCCCATCAAATTAAACATTTGTCATGCCAACTTGCTACTGTACACATAAGTTCGCAACATTTGCCCCGCTCTTCTGATTGGCCCACTGCTTTGGAACTGATATTGATGAACTATTTCGCATGTAAAAATGTAAATTAATCTTACACGGTGTGGTAAATATGCAGTGCTCATGTGCAGAAGAAGCAAGCATAACACTCACACACACGACTTATCAAGAGTGATTACATAGAAAAACAATGTAAAAGTAGTTCTACCGGTCTGTGGATCAACTGGTACTGAGCCGCAAAAGAAAACATTAATTATTTCCCTTTTATTTATTATCCGAGTCTGAACCATCTTTTATTTTGAAAAGTCTTTTATTTCTCTCGCTTACATCTCAGCCACTTGAGCGCCAAAAATTTAACCCACAAGCAGCAAAATGAGTAAGAAACCGACGTTGTTGTAAAGTTTCTTTGCAAATGGGGTAAAGGCCCAATGAAGGACTCATTAACTGCCAAGCAATGGATCCTTAACGCTTTTGTCAACTAATCAGGTGAATCCAGCATATCTGTGCTAGAAGATCACCTGCTGGAGATCGCAAATGACGGTGGCCTTTTAGGAGCTGTTAGCATATCACGTCTTTTCTAGAGTTCGTGCAAGTTTATTAATTCCAATGGAGGTGTACGGCTTGCGCATGCAAGAGGTGTGATGCACTTGCGCCTTCCAGACGCCCCCAGTTGATTGAATGCCGCGAGCGCACCGCGAGTCATGTGACAAGAACTAAGAGATCCGCTTCAGCTTGTATGGGATATTCACATTTCGGTAGACTAAACATCTCAGACAAACACAGAACAGCCAAAGACTGCAGCGCTTTGTAATTTTCTCCATAAGTGAAACTTGTATCAGAGTGACAACAGTGCTTTATCAGATTGTCATCCTCTGAGAAAATGATTGATGGTCGCCTATGAACCACCCACCCCCTGGTCCACGGTAAAATTGTCAAGCGTTGACCAGTCCGCGGTGATAAAAACATTGAGGAGCACTGGTGTATTGGAAAGAAAAAATGCATTCTGTGTGAACGGCCCCTTATCTCTCTCTCTGCTGGATTATGAGCGGGAAGTATAGAAACAATTTCCTCTTTGTCTACGGCCAATCAGAATCCTGCTTCCTCTCGATAAGGTTTATTGGTGTAGAATCCTCAACATCTGCTGTAGTTCAGTCGGTGTTTCCCCTGTTCTACACTACAGACACGCATGTAGATTGTAACCAGTTTTTATTTTGTAGGAATTAACAGCTAATGTCGAGTATAAATATACTGTATTGCTGGATGGACACTTTTGGCAAACTTGAAAGCATATTTTTTTATGCACTTAATTTTTAAACTGTCTTGTTTTAAGAGTCAGTGTTCAAGATGAAAATCAGCTTTGCAGATCGTTATTCTTATGCAGATGCTTATACACTCAGAAATAAAGGTACACGAGGTGTCACTGGGGTGGTACCTTTACAAAAGGGACAAATTTGTACCTAAAAGGTCCATATTAGTATCTAAAAAAGTACAAAAGTCCTTGTTCCTCTTAACATTTGTAGGTACTAATATACTTTTGAGGTACCAATATGGACCCTTGAAGTACAAATGTGTTCCTTTTGAAAAGGTACCACCAGTGACAGCTCGCGTGCCTTTATTTCTGAGAGTGTAGGGATAAAACATCATCAGGATTATTTTGTTAAAGACTGATTCTCTGCTGGAATTAAACGTGTTGTGTTTGTTTACAAACTCAGCAGAGATAAATGACTGGACTAGGGGAAATGCTCTTTCACTACTTTAACATGATAGATAGATAGACAGTATTATATTAGCTAAACAGATTGTTAGCATCGAATCTTTTGTATGTTTTTGTACTTGGTTGCAGACAATAAAAGAAAAGTCGCAGAAACTTCGCAAGGCTCTCTCTCTTTTCCACACAAACACAATTAAGGATTTGTACTTATGTGACCTGCTCGTCTGAGCGAAGGGATTTTCCTCCTACAGTAGATTCTCAGGAGGAGTCGTGGGGGCCCATAAGGACCATATTGTTCCTGATCTGCGGCCCCCGCGCTGAATATCAATAGAGGGCCCAGAGCGGTCGCTAGGCGACTGTCACACGCCGGCTTTCGGCATTCAGACCCCAAACAGCAGAGCAGAAACAGACGCACATTCTGTCCGAGAGCCGGTTGCTGTGGAGACCGGGCCCCGCTCTGATGAGGGGCCGATCGGCTCTGCTGAGGGAAGAATGGCGCAGCTAGTAATCCAGGGTAGATTAAACGCTCCGCGCTGTCGTGACCCGCGCACAATGAGGTCAAGAGTGTGTTTCACAGCTTTAGCTGACTTTTCCACACGTTTGTTTTGGTGCAGTTTTGTGGCGCCATCTTTTAAAGGAACAAATGACGACTTTCAAGAAGAGACAGACATTCAGATTCTCTAAAATGAAAGAAAAAACTGGCTTACTTTGAGGTATAGTCCAAAAATTCTACAAATGTACTCACAATTCATATCTTGGGGCAGCAGTGGTTAACACTGTGGCCTCACAGCAAGAAGGTTGCTGGTTTGAGTCCCGGCTGGGTCAGTTGGCATTTCTGTGTGGAGTTTGCATGTTCTCTCCGTGTTGGCGTGGGTTTCATCCGGGTGCTCCGGTTTCCCCAGCAGTCCAAACACATGCGCTATAGGGGAACTGATGAACTACATTAGCAGTAGTGTATAAGTGAGTGGGTATGGGTGTTTCCCAGAACTGGGTTGCAGCTGGAAAGGCATCCGCTGGGTAAAACATATGCTGGAATAGTTGGCGGTTCGTTCCGCTGTGGCGACCCCTGATGAATAAAGGGACTAAGTTGAAGGAAAATGAAGGAGTTCATATCTTTGGCAGTGCGACAGATTGTAGTTCTTTCCTGTCTTTACAGTGTCTTTGTGTGATTTACCAGCCCGATCTCAAGCGGAGACGCAAGTATTTTTATGTTTGTCAGTTTAGTGGCTAATTCCTATGAATTCAGTCGATTCAGTACGATTTTAAAACGGAGGCGTGGCACCTAACCCCACCCCTAACCGTCATTGGGTGGAGCAAATCGTACTAAATTGTATGGATTAGATCGTACGAATTCCGATGAATTAGCCACTAAATTAAAAAGTTACGAATTGGATTTTCATGTACTTTGTCTAAGATCATTGTTTGTGTTGAGATCTTCCCCTTAGCTTTGGCTTAGTTTACAGCTTGTGATGCTTTAACCAAGACCATACAAAAAATGGAAAAATACTTGTGACGAATGCGGTTCTTGTCCACATATAGCACAGCTCATTGGGAAAATTTAACACCATATGAACATACACAGCAACAAGTTAATAGTAAGTTAATCAACTTATGAGGATAATGATGATTTGTGGATATCTGTGGGACATGTAGGACTCAGGTACCCTATATATATATATATATATGGCATAACAACATATTGCTAAACCATGTTTTAAACCATAAGTGTTGACCATAGAGTTTTCCATCATTGTGTGCTTTAGCTCCAGATGCTAACCACATGGCGTGCCTAAAACACACTTTTATTCGTTTTCATCATATTATTGTGTTTTAAACATGACTAGACAGAAATATGACAGTAACAGTGGTGACACATCATTAATCTACTATTGGTGAATCCTATGTTGCCCAAAAATGAGAGAAGAATAATAACACGCCTCAATGCTGTCTAGAGTTTCCCTCCACAGGAAGTGACATCACTTGCAGCAAGTCACATGATTTTTCTATGAGTGCTTTACAGGTTGTTCTGCCGTGTTATAATCGATGTAACAGAGAGACACACTAAATGTGTTTTTATCACTGAAAATGCAGATAATACAGAAAATAGATGTTTCATGTATACAGTATGTTTGATGATGACTGAAGCAGAATGTATGATTTAGGAGGCGGAGGCAGTCAAATTAGGTAAAGTGAGAGGCTTTAAGTTAATATATTTAAGGCAAAACATCCCTAAATATACATTAAAAAACATTATTGTTATTGATAACTTGATATCATTTGTGTTATTTTGAAAACAGCTTGATTAAAGTTTTTATAAATAATCTAAAGGTTTATCTTGGAGGTTACGCTCTAAAATCGCCATCGCTAATTTAGTGAAAATGATGTCTTTAACTAACTCAGACACTGTGTTAACTGACTGAAGTCGTCCAAAATGTCCACAAAGGAGGTTTTGTCACTGAATGTGTTGACAGTTTCGCTCCTCAACTATAAACCCACACACACTGTGACTCTGCTGTGACAGATGTGAATTCATGAATGAAAATCAGCACTGAATTGCACAACACGTCTACACAAATGATGTGCTGCTGATACCATGGCACTATTTAAAAGATGGAAAGCATCTGGAAAAAATGTGCTTTCAATGTTATAGTCCCGCTGAGAAACACCATCATAGGATTTATAATGGATGTCATTTTTAATAATGGAAATTCTATTGGGTTTTAACCCGTTTGTGCTGTTGGGGATGTTGTCATCCACTCTGTAGGCTGATTTTGAGTCTTAATTTGGCCACAAAGTCTTGTGTTTCAGCTAGCAGAATCATTTTTGGAGACAAATCTTATTTGGACACATATTCTGAGAATATGTGTGGGCAAACTTACTATCATTTTTTGTTAGTAAATAGGGCAAAAACAGCCACCAACAGTAAATTAGGGAGAAAAAATAAAAATCCAACAATGCATCAAAGTCAATGTAACCCCGCCGGTCCTACACCACCCAACCCGCTCCAGGCTGATTTCGAAGCGGGGACCTTCCACATGGCAATCGGGTGCTCTATCAAGGAGGCTAAAGACCATGGCCTCTAGCTTCTGTCGCTAGAGCACCTTTAGAGGTCAGAGGAGTGAGGTTTACCTGCACAGCACACACTAGCTGGCCTCCGTTACACCAATGTTGCTACTAATCATCCACATGTTCAAGACTTTGATAAGAGTTAAGAAAGAAATCCAATCCACAAACACTTTTTATATTAAAAATATGTCATTTTGTGTGTGTGTGTGTTTTATATAGTTATTTTTTAAAAGGGGTTTTCACCTTTATTATGATAGGACAGTGGAGATTTCAAACAGGAAAGCATTGGGAGCAGAGCGAGGGGAAGGATCTGCAGGACCTCAAGCTGGGAATCAAACTCGGGTCGCCGTGAGCATTTTGGTGCTATATGTTAGCGCACAGTACCACTAGGCTATTGGCGCCTATTGTAAGTATTGTTTTTTCACCAAATCAGTGACATCATTTATGACTTTGGCAATTAAAGAGTAATTTTTAAGCAATTAATTAGTCAGGACTAAGGTTGATTAACAGATTTATGCAAAAAAAAATCATTTAAAATATGTATCTGATGCATTTTTTCCATCACTTGCATTAAAGGGGAGTACATTTTAACAGTGCACAAGGGTTGATGGAAACTATAACAGTGCTTTGGGTCATCTACTGGCTTCTATTGATGGCATTTTAAAACTAATAAACCCTAATAGGACGTGCCTCAAAATACATAACCATTAAAACATCCTGATTTTAATGGCTGAAATTTGAGGTTTGTAATGGTTTAATGGTATATGAAACCCTTTTATTTAGTAGAGCTTTGTTTGAAGTAATGCTACAGTATAATGCTGAAGTAATTTATTAGTGTTTTTGAATTATACTATAGTAAAGTACTTTAATCTATTGCGGTGGTTCAACAGTTGCTAATGTTTTAACAAATGACTAGTTTTAAACTATAGGGTATACTATACTCCAATTAGGCATGGGACGATAACCGTTTTCAAGGTATACAGTGGTTTGGAATAGTCAAGGTTTTAAAACCGCCAATATTTTCTGTAATCCTAAGGTATGGGTAAGATTTTTCATTTACGTTTTTTTAGGACAACAGCATCTCCAGTAAAAAACATATCCAAAGGCGCAGTTTTAAATGGTAAAGAAATCAGTGTTTTTGAAACTAAAGACAGCAGAAGTCAATAATTAATTTTCATTATTTAGCCGGGCATGTTTACTGCTCCAAAATATTAGAAATCTTTTAAACAATAAAACATTTTGTGCTCAAGGGGGAATTTTTTTGTTGTTTGTTTGTTTTGTTTTTACCCTGACATTTAAAAAGAATATATTTTAGAGCAGTAATCCCAATTCCGGTAAATCTTTGGCCAAGGTTATCATACCGTCAGAAGAATCGTATACTGGCCCAAGCCTAACTACAATCCACCTCGATTTACTAGAATATGAACTATAGCACTTATTAGAGATTATCAGTTCACTACAGTTAATACTACAGTATGCTGGAGCTTTCATTAACAAAGAGTTGTAAATAGAAAAATACACACACACACACACACACACACACACACACACACACAGTATTTTAATTCAAATTAACTAGTTAAGGTTATTAGTAGGCCACTTTGATACAATAAGCGCTATAGCTACAAATAAACTTGAATTTTACTACAATATGGCTCAAAAATAATAGTATAAACTGCTATAGTTGTTTGAGCTAAAGACCTTCTGTGAAGAAATAAACCGGACTTATTATAAATTCAATCTGAAGCTCTCTCTCTCTCTCTGTGTGTGTGTGTGTGTCCTGACGCTCCCGGAGACACTGTTTGTTTTGTCCTGAATTAAGTAGACTGAATCTCTGACCGATCGCCGTGGAAACCGTCCCTCAGAGCCGCTCCACAGCACCGCGGGCTCCCGGAACCGACCGTCCGCGGGGGCAGGAAGGCCGGTGTGTGTCCGCTCAGCCCCGCTGGAGATCCGGCTGCTGTCCGCGTCTCCATGACCACCACAATGCCCACATCCGAGCAGAGGAGCCCCGGTCCAAAACGAACATCAGCGAGGGGTCTGAGGGGCGAACGAGCTCCGACAAACTCTTCATGAAGACCGTAACTTCAATCCACCAACGGAACGGCAATTACGAGTTTATGTGTGTCCGTTAAAAAGTGAATTTAAATTTTAAAAAAAGAGCGCGAACTCGCTGACTGGACTTAAACCGACACGCGCGGAAACACTCTTTTTGTCATTTCAGTTTTGAAAAAGTTTATTTAATAATTCAGAAGACAAAACTGTCTCATTATTTCTGACTTAATATTAATACCATTCGTTATCCCGGCTGCAAATACAAGACACCACCACATAACACCGCTAAAACTACAATAAAAAACAGAAATGGTCAAATTTTTACTGTTAAAACCAGTACATTTTAATAGTGTGCTTTTTGAGACATATTCCATTAGAATTGAAGGGTTTTAATACATTATAAAGAGGGTAATAATTAAATAATAAAAGTTTAGATTACATAATCAAAATAATAAATAAGTAAATTGGAGACATAACCAATACACATCTCATTAAAACCAAACATAGTTTCCATAGTAATCTTATTGTTCAGCATGAATGACGTTCTGTTATTTCTGTGTAATTTTATTTAAATCAGATGTTTATTTATTATTTTAGAAGATAAACAAACTTCTAATGTCTTAATTGATTTTATGATGTATTGTTATTTGTTGTAGTTTAGACTTCATACAAGTTTACCTAAAGTGCAAAAATTGCACTGGAGAGATTTTATTTAATACTTAATGAAATAAACATTGGTCTCTACTGACCTCTGCTGGTGACTCGCTGTTTACTTCACAGTACACGTCTACTATGTAACAATGCATTTTGTTTTAAAATACACAATGCATTGTGGGATGATACACTTGGTATTTCTGTGGTGTTTTGTCTATAAAATAAATATAGATACAGCATATGTAGCTTTCTACATACTAAAACCTACAATCTCTTATGTCATATTTATTTTACCATCAACATTACAGTGTATTTCCATCCAATTTTATTGAATTCAACCCAAATTTACTGACTGAAGAAAGAGCCAGCAGCACTTCTGAGAGGGAAATCATTTAATTTCATTTTTAAATAATCTGTAAATAACAAGAACAACATGTACAGTTATCACCGCGAGTACGAGAGAATAGAAAGATCCCGAATGTAAAACTCAAGTGATCGAGTCTTGTACAGAAACTGTAGTTATGTGACTGCTTTAAAAAGGTACTGTGGGGTCCATATATAAACAGGAGCAAAAAAAAACGTCATTGAGCTCAGTCCAATCACACTCTGATTATACAGTAACTATGGCAACCTGCTCCATCCCATAATGAGCCATGCAACGGGAAACCAGTGTGGAATCCCAACATATCAAAACAAAAAAACTTTTGGCCACATTTAAGTACACACAAAAATATTCAAATAAACACATACTGATGTCACGAGAGGCCAGATGAGCTTAAGTCACGATGAATGAGAGCAGAAAATCTAGTGTTCTGCAATTAGTGTCAAATCGACTTGCGCAACACGACAAAATGACAGTCGGCCAACTATAATTTAAAAATGTATCATTTTATGACATAAAGGGCACTTAGAAACTAACAATGTAACAAAGTTGCATGCCATGAATATGACTTAATTAATTACATTGTTATAAATCAACAAATTTATAAATTTTATTACATTTAAAGCAATTTATGATGATAACGAATTTGTAACGAATTACAAACTTCACTTGGCTAACTTCGAATTTTGTTTTACATCAATTTCGTTGACTTCGTAAATGCCTATGTTGTCGCTTTTCAACGACAATAATGCTAAAATGTTAGCAGTTTTAATAAAAATAACTACCATTGTAACGTGGGTCGTAACATGAATTTGCTACATCCACTTTTAAGCTTAGCCATGCCGATTTGTCGTCTTGTGTGTTCTAACTCATCTAGATTATGAACTCATGGTACGCAGAAAATCAAATTATTAGTGCAGATGAATACAAAATGATTAGCAGTTGCGCAAAATCAACAGAAAAAACCTGCGGCATTTATAACGTAAATATTATTCAAGTCTACATCACGGCATTCGCGCGCACATACACAATCGCTCACACACACAATCCGCTCATTCAGATTGCTGTGAATATGAGTGGAGTCTTCTTCAATATCATTATTGTTATTATTATTATAATTATTATTATCGTAGGATGCTAATCACAATAAGACAAACACTGTAATGCTCAGAGGGGAGATCTCATTTGGTTTAAGTTGCTATTTACATAATCCAGTTGAAAAACACTGAAAAACATGAGTAAAAACATGCCAAAAACAAATAAAGAATGAAAAAATATGTCAATTTACATATGTATAAACTACTGACGTGTTTATAAATCGTTATGATTTAGGCCAAAAACGTCCACATGTGCGACAAAAACGAAACAAGCTGTAAACAAAATTAAAGCGGAAAAAACAATGGCAAGATCTTCATTTCTCCCCGATATGAACAGCGTTCGGAACCAAGAGATTCGCACGATATTCGGTTTTATTAGCGCAACGAACAGAAACAGATCAGCGTTTGCCGTCTGATATGGTTTCACGAACAATCGGGGATCAAAGAATCGTCTAAACACTGATGTTGTTCTGCACGCAACGGCGACACAAAGAAAACATATAAAACCTTCATTCGGACTGATTCGTGTGCTTTCCGATAAAACGACAGATTTTGTTATGCTACAAGATTTTACGCACACCATGTGACCTTGGCTAACAGTGTGATGTTATAATCGCCAGATCGCACACATAAGCTAACGATGCTAAGATTCACCATCTCGTTAAATGCGTACAATCAGCAGATTCTCTGGGAATGTTCTGGGAACGCTGGAATAACATTAAAACAACAAGGTTGGCGCGAACGTACTGCCGAGCGCTGGTTCGTTCCCAAACATGCAGAACGCCGCACGCGAGGAGACCAAACACGTCATGACGAACCGTAAAAAAGCACATTCAAGTAAAAACTGAAAAATCAAACGATGGACATGATGTTGATTAGTTTATCAGAACAGAGGGGGAGGGGCGGATGCTCGTTTGTTTATAATGGAATACAGCTGATCACATGACGCAGCTCCTCCAATCAGACGCCTCGCCCTCAGCTCCGCCGGGTCCGCGAGTGCTGGATCAGCCACTGTAGTGTGATGTCTGCATCACACACACACACATACAACAGGCTCATTAGCATAGGACACGCCCAAACAGAGCTTGAGCAGCCAATCACAGAACTCGCTGATGATTAAAAACATCGTAAAGAAGCACCAACATCATGACAATCTCTAAATTTATTTTACAGTAATTATTTACTTAATAAAAAGAATTGTTTAAATATATCCGTCATTATCAGCATACAGACAGTACACTCACAAACGATAAATACTATATAGCAAAAATGAAGACGAGACTTTCATCGTCCAAAGCTAAATGTAATATTATATATATATAATTGCAAAATCTGGCTATAATTATTAAGGACAGTAGGATGTTGGCAGGTTGAAATCTACTGCTATGTCTATGTTGTTATGTAATATGGTTGTCAATGTCACAAGCAACTTTGTTAAATTAATAATAGTAATCATTTACGTCACTTCTTAAAGTCAGAGACAGTCATTATAGCTATAGTTAGTGTCGAAAGCAGTGAGAAGTAGTTCTGTCAACTGTTTATCTGTGAAAAGTGTGAGCTCTGAGAGTGTTTAACGGCGTCTCTTACCGATGTTGTCCTTCTCTTTACAGGAGATAGAGTAACAGCAGATCTCTCTGTCCTGGATGGCCGACAGATTCCTGGAGATTCAACACACACACACACACACACACACACACACCATCAGACTTCAGTCAGAGCTATACACACGCAATGACTGAACACTAAATAGAAAACACGTTTTAAATACTGAGAGAACTTCTGAAAATGAAATGCAAGATAAAGACATCTTTAAAGATTCGTGTGCGCATTTACAAACAAAAACAAATATGCTGTTTATAATAGAGATGAACACTTTTATTAAAATGTGCATTCTAGCACTTTTGTTTCTATTTAATAATGATTTACATTAAAATGAGCTGAATAATAAAATAAATTACAACTCACATTCTCTCAATGAGCTCTTTCTCATCTAGAGCTCCGGGAAGATCTCTTTTGTTGCCGAGGACCAGCACCTACAGACAGACACACAGGCGGTCAGACAGACACACTGGCGGTCAGACGGACACACAGACGGCCAAAAGAACACACAGACGGCCAGATGGACACACAGAAGGTCAGACGAACACCCAGACAGACAAACGGATACGCAGATGGTCAGACAGACACACAGACGGTCAGACGGAAACACAGGCGGTCAGACGGACACACAGACGGTCAGACCGACACACAGACAGTCAGATGGACACACAGACGGTCAGACAGACACACAAATGGTCAGAGGGACAATCAGATACACAGATGGTCAGACAGACACACACAATCAGACAGACACAAAGACGGTCAAACGGACAATCGGATACGCAGATGGTAAGACTGACACACAAACAGACAGACAGACAGACAGACAGACAGACACAGATGGCCAAAGGACACACAGACGGTCAGACAGTCACACAGACGGACACACAGACGGTCAGACAGTCACACAGACGGACACACAGACGGTCAGACAGTCACACAGACGGACACACAGACGGTCAGACGGACACACAGACGGCCAGACAGTCACAGAGACGGACACACAGACGGTCACACGGACACACAGACGGACACACAGAAGGACACACAGAAGGACACACAGAGGGACAAACAGAGGGACACACAGACGGACACACAGAGGGACAAACAGAGGGACACACAGACGGACACACAGACGGACACACAGACGGACAAACAGAGGGACACACAGACGGACACACGGACAGTCAGACGGACAGTCAGACAGACAATGCCGACCAGATAACACACAGACAGTCAGACAGACAGATACACGACCGGTCAGACACTAAGATAAACACACAGATGTTCAGACAGACAGTCAGACAGATGGTTAGACACACAGACGGTGATGCTGTGTTTTAGATACGGCTGGTGCGGCTCTACTGACCGGGATGCCCTGTAGCTGTGGTTTGTCCAGCAGGTTGTGCAGCTCGTTCTTCGATGCCTCGATCTTCTCTGGATCTGCTGCGTCCACCATGTACCTGCAGGACACACACGTGACGTTATGAACACACGTGACGCTTGTGTGTGTGTCGAGATGGTAGATATTATACTCACACTATAGCGCTGACGCCACGACAGTAACGCTCCCACATACTCCTGAAGCGCGGCTGACCACCGATATCCCACAACTACAGTGGGGAAAACACACAGAAACAACTCATTACCACCTGCATACATGAAACATCTCTGCTCTCAAAAAATATTAGTCTAGATATTCTTCAAGACACTTCTATACAGCTTAAAGTGACATGTAAAGGCTTCACTAGGGTAATTAGGGTAACTAGGCAGGTTAGGGTAATTAGGTAAGGTTCAGTAGATTATCGAAAACAAATATAGCTTAAAGGGGTTAATAGTATTGACCTTAAAATGGTGTTTAAAAAATAAAAAACTGCTTTTATTCTCGCCGAAATAAAACAAATAAGACTTTCTCAAAAAGAACAAATATTATCAGACACACTGTGAACATTTCCTCAATCTGTTCAACATCATTTGGGAAATATTTAACAAAGAAAAATAAATCAAAGGTGGGCGAATAATTCCGACTTCATCTATACATCTGTTAAACGTGTCTGTGCTGACCTTGATGGTGACGTTTCCTTTGGTGATCTTGCGCATGTTGAAGCCGACGGTGGGGATCATGTCCTCACTGAACTGACCAGACTGCAGGAGACACACACAAACGCAAACACGTTTACACGTCTGAAACTCTACAATAATCAATACTCTGCATGTTCATTTTCACTATATATTGAATGACTCAGTGTTGTTATATTGTGATGATGATGATGATGATGTCATCTCTGACCCACTGTAAATGTCATTAGAAACACTATGCTGATGCTGTATTGTCACTGATAATGATGCTACACACACAGTAATTATAGTCGACTGCACTGATTACACACTGTGTCTGATCTGCTGCACTTGTAAAAAGAAAAGATGATGTGTGAAGGACCCGTTATGTTCATCACTATTATGAACAGCTGTGTTATTTCCAAAACTGTGGCAAAGTAATCTGCTTAACAATGGATTTACATGGCAGAATTTTTATTTCGAGGGTTTTTCCATCCTCTTTCAAACCGATGACTATTTCCTTTGGCTTGAGCACTTTTATTATGACTAAAGGGTTCATATGGAGCAGATTGGATCTTTAAACAAATTCTAAACACACCTACGGTCTTTTCTACATATAATATCTGGCACATTGTGTCTTCTATATCATCTTATACTGGTAAACAATACAAATGCTATGTATAATGTGATGTATATAGTGTACTGTGGATGCACTGATGCACTCAGTGTTGATCAGATAGCGGGGGATAAGGTTAGATACTTTTATTTTGGATAAAAATAAGGCAGAATTCTCCTGTTTAGACGAGTACACTGAATTTGGTTGTACTAAATTCGATTTTGGTGCTTTATTTCAGTAATTTGGCCACCGTTAATGTTGTCTGGAAGACAATTTTAATTGCTGAACAGTAAACAGATAGTCTGATCTACTGTATCTGACTCATTGTATCTAACGTAGCGATGCTCAGTCTGACAGAATCTTCTACACGCTGTATCTGTTCTGAAGCTCTCTGACTTGAATCATTAAATCTGATCTACTGAATCAGACTCACTGTATCTTCTAGATCATGTGTTGTTAAATCTAAAACATTGGATCTGATCACGCTGTATCTGACGATTAGCTTCTCATTCGACACTTTGCTATTTTGTGTGTGATGACGCTGTATCTGACACTGCATGTGACGCATTGTATCTTCTATAACACCAGTTCTAATATCGGACACATAGTATCTGATCTACTGTATTTGACATTAAGATTCTGTTTTGACCCTTTGATACATTGTATTGGATGATGCTGTATCTGACACACTGTATCTGATCTGTTGTTTCTGATTTGACACACTGTATCTGATGTGTTGACGCTGTATCTGACACATTGTATCTTCCATTTTGTGTTGTTAAATCTAAAACATTGTATCTGATGACGCTGTATCTGACATACTGTATCATCTATAATGCCAGTTCTAATATCTGACACGTTGTATCTGATCTACTGTGTTTAACGTTTAGCTTCTGATTCGACACTTTGAAACATTGTATGGGTTGACGCTGTATCTGACACATTGTACCTGTGATGTATCTGATTTGACATTTTGACACACTGTTTCTGATGTGTTGAGGCTGGATCTAACACACTGTATCTTCTAGATCATGTGTTGTTAAATCTAAAACATTGGATCTGATCACGCTGTATCTGACGATTAGCTTCTCATTCAACACTTTGCTATTTTGTATGTGATGACGTTGTATCTGACACTGTATGTGACGCATTGTATCTTCTATAACACCAGTTCTAATATCTGACACATAGTATCTGATCTACAGTATTTGACTTAAGTTTCTGATTTGACCCTTTGATACATTGTATTGGATGATGCTGTATCTGACACACTGCATCTATTGTGATGTATCTGATTTGAAGTTGACACATTGTATCTAATGTGTGGACGCTGTATCTGACACATTGTATCTTCCATTTCATGTGTTGTTAAATCTAAAACATTGTATCTGATTACGCCTTATCTAATGATTAGCTTCTCATTCGACACTTTGCTATATTGTATGAGATGACACTGACTGTATCTGATGTGTGGACGCTGTATCTAACACACTGTATCTTCTATTTCATGTGTTGTTAAATCTAAAACATTGTATCTGATGACGCTGTATCTGACATACTGTATCATCTATAATCCCAGTTCTAATATCTGACACGTTGTATCTGATCTACTGTGTTTAATGTTTAGCTTTAGATTCGACACTTTGATACATTGTTTGGTATGACGCTGTATCTGACACACTGCACCTGTGATGTATCTGATTTGACATTTCGACACACTGTTTCTGATGTGTTGAGGCTGGATCTGACACATTGTATCTTTCATATTACCTGTTCTAATATCTGACACATTGTATCTGATGTGCTGTTTCTGATTGGACACTTTAATACATTGTATCGGATATATGATGCTGTATCTGACACACTGTTTCTGATGTGTTGACGCTGTATCTGACACATTGTATCTTCTTTACCTGTTCTAATACCCGACACATAGAATCTGATCTCGTGTGTCTGACGTAGTTTCTGCTTCGACACTTCGCTACACTGTCTGTATGTGATGATGCTGTGTCTGACACACTGTATCTGATGTGTTGTTTCTGATTTGACACACTGCATATCTAACGTAGCGACGCTCAGTCCGACACACTGTATCTTCTAAACATTGTATCAGCTCTGTATTGTCTGATCTGAACGCTGTATCTGATGTGTGTGTGAGTGTGTGTCTGATCATCTGTCCGCTGTAATGAGGCCCGCGGCGTCAATCACGCGACCCGTTCCTCGCGCGCGCGGCCTATAAATGAAGCAGAAAGGCTCGGTTTACCGCGATCACGTTGACGAAGGTGGTTTTCCCGGAGTACTGCAGGCCGACCAGCGTCAGCTCCATCTCCTCTTTCCAGAAGAGCGCCTTGAACCAGTCCAGCAGCTTGTTGAATAGCGCGATCATGGTGCGGTCGGTCGGCTCGGGTCTGCGGGCTCCTGCTGCTGCTGCTCTCACGGCTCGTCCTTCCTCATTGGGTGGGGTTTCACATCCACGCACAGCTGATCCAAACAATGCGGGACACGGGCATGCGCGCTCCCGACCAGAGCTCCGCGCGCGCCCCCTGCTGGACGCGCGCCGCTGACGTCAGCCATTGTTTTTAACATTACACCGAGCGCTGACAGGAACTGAACCGTGTATTAGATCTGTAAACATTTCAAAGCTCTGGTAATTTAGCTGTACATTTTCAGTACAAGGATCTGTTTATTGTTTACTCTTCAGCTGTTTTTTATATGTATACTTTATGCTTTGCCTTGTTGTTGTTTCTTTCACTTTTTTGTGTTATTGTAAATTGTTTATGCACAAAATGATTTAATATTACCCCGGCTGAAATTTCGTTAATTGCTTAATCTCTTAATCTTAATAATACTAATATTTTAATTTTATTAATGCCTGTGGTAATCTTCTTCTTAATGATTGAGGCTTTGTTTCTGTTTTGAAGATAATTTTTTATATTTTCCAACTTTTGTTGTTGTATTTTTCTTGTATTCAAAAAATTGCATTGAAAGTTAATTAATTTATTGTTCATAGTTTAATGATTGTATTATAATTATTAATAATAAAAAAATATTTATAAATATTTAATATTATTTTTCATTATGAGCTACTATTTTTCGTTTATTTTTATTATTTTATTGTTATTTTGTCTTTATTTTCTCTACCATTTTGATAGCAACTGAATTACAAACAATTATTTTGACAACTACTGATAATAACGACTCATAATTAGGCTAATAAAATATTATTCATTATTATTATTAAATATTACTTTGGTTCTCTGAAATTGTCTTGTCATAATCTATTTTGTTATTTTATATTACTTTATTTTATTAGGTAAACATCTGTAATCTATCTTTAGTCATTCCTCTTATTTATTTTTTATATGTATATTTATTTTGAAATACTTTTCTCCTGGCAACCTACAAAAGTAGCCTTGTGGTTAGTGCATTGACACATGGTACTGAGGTGTTCTCAGTGACCTGAGATCGATTCCTGGCTCGAGGTCCTTTGGCGACCCTTCCTCTCTCTCTGCTCCCCATACCTTCCAGATCTCCACTGTCCTATCACAATAAAGGTGAAAACCCAAAAAAATAATTATAAAAATACTTTTATCTTATTACACTAATAGTCTTTTAAAGATTAACACAGCAATAAGGTCGCTGGTTCGAGTCCCGGCTGGGTCAGTTGGTGTTTCTGTGTGGAGTTTGCATGTTCTCCCCGTGTTGGCGTGGGTTTCCTCCGGGTGCTCCGGTTTCCCCCACAGTCCAAACACATGCGCTATAGGAACTGATCTACTAAATTGGCCCTTGTGTATGAGTGTGTGCATTGAGTGTGATTGAGTGTTTCCCAGTAATGGGTTGCAGCTGGAAAGGCATCTGCTGTGTAGAACATATGCTGGAATAATTGGCGGTTAATTCTGCTGTGGCAACCCTTGATAAAAAGGGACTAAGCTGAAAGGAAATGAATGAATGAATTTATATTTACGATGTTTAGTGAGGGGTTAGAGATATTCAAACATCTACTAGTTGCTCAGATATAGATTTAATATGGATTGTAATGTTTGTACCTTTTGTGAAGCAGACATAGAGTCATTGAAACATTCAGCTAACATTTTACACCAGGCGGAAAATAACTGTTTATAGAATATAATCACTATTTAGATGCTGTTACACATATGAAATAGGCTAAACATTATTAAATACCCACGGGCACTTCATATCACATTTGCATTATTTTTTACAAAATATTTTCTTCCTATTAAAAATAAATATATTTCCAATCTGAAGAGTAATGGGGAGAGGAAAAGTAGCAGGAGTTCAGCAGATGGTGGATAGGAACCGGGTTGATGATCAATCGCGTCAAAAGATGTTGCTGTGCGCCAGGCACGTGCACACATAGGGCTCAACCTGTGCAGTGCACATGCCCTTTTTAGTCTTGGATAGAAAGTGCCCTTCCAAAATGATCAAAAGTGCCCCCGCGACGCGGCACACTCTCGGTCCCGCTCTTCAGTAGGCGCGTGACAACACCGGTCTGAGTACGCGCGCGACTATACAGCTTATCAGAACGCGCGCGACAACACCGCTCTTCAGTACGCGCGCACACCCCCCAACCCCCCCCCCCCCCCCCCCCCGGCTCTTCAAAAAATTTATCCTGCACATGCCCTTCAGACGGTCTCTGCACGGTCCTGCTGTGCGCGTGACGAGGTACGCCACTCACGCTGCAATGCTGCTTTGCTCTTTACTCATCTTGTCTCTGTCTATCAGACATCGTTGGGCGTAAACCGTGAACAGCTTATTCCAACTAACTGCGTTATTTGCAATTACCCTAAAAAGACACCCCGAAATTGGCTTCTTTTCCCCCTCGCAGGGGCCACAAGTGCACACGGACCCCTTGGCCTGTGCCCATAAGGCCCATTGGTTAATCCGGCCCTGAGCGACGGGGACTCTATACCGCTCAATGACCGCCATCTTTCGGATGAGACGTTAAAAATCCCAGGATGTCCTTGGAAAAAGAGTAGGAGTTTAACCCCGGCATCCTGGCCAAATCTGCCCACGGCCTCTGTCCATCATGGCCTCCTAAAGCCTGGTTTAAGGCTGATTTATACTTCTGCATCAAGCGTACGCGTATGCTACGGCGCTGACGCATAGCCCTACACCATGGCCGCCGGCGTCGCTGACGTGCACCTCTCAAAAAATGTAACTACACGTCGCAACGACGCGTAGCCCAAGCTCTGTGATTGGTCGGCTTTGTAGCGCTGACGAGTCTGGGCGGGACCGAGAGCCGTGCGAGCCCGATGGAGCGATTGTTTACAAGCGTGGAGTCCCGTGAAGGAGCTCCGGATGGAAAGTTTTGTTTTGTGTTTACCTCATAGTTGAAGTTGTTGCACATCTGCCGGTTCCTGCCTCAAAATGAGCGAGTTTGAGCCTTTTGTATATCCCGGAAGTGTTCAAAAAGAACAAAACAGGCAAAGAAACTCGACACAGAGGAACATTTACACCTCACTGCCAACTAGCATTTCAGAAGTGTTAATGCAGACCAACAGAGACAGCAGCAGCAGTATAAATGCACAGCTACACGCGTTGAATGCGCCGTTGGTTACACCGGTCACTTGACGCAGAAGTATTAAGCCTGGTTTATACTTCTGCGTCAAGTGACCGGTGTAACCCACAGCGCATTCAACGCGTGTAGCTGTGCATTTACACTTCTGCGCGCTGTCTCTGTTGGTCTGCATTAACAATTCCAAAACGCTAACTCAAAAACTCGCTCATTTTGAGGCAGGAACCGGCAGATGTGCAACAACTTTAACTATGAGGTAAACACAAAACAAAACTTTCCATCCGGAGCTCCTTCACGGGACTCCACACTTGTAAACAATTGCTCACGACATTCGCGCGGCTTTCGGTCCCGCCCAGACTCGTCAGCGCTAAAAAGCCGACCAATCACAGAGCTTGCGCTATGCGTCTCTGCAACGTGTAGTTAAATTTTTTGAGAGGTGCACGTCAGCGATGCCGACGGCCACAGCGTAGGGCTATGTGTCAGCGCGGTAGCACATGCGTGCGCTTGACGCAGAAGTATAAATCAGCTTTACCCTCCCCATATCATAACTGGCTTCATCACTCTTTCTCCTCCCCACCAATCAGCTGGTGTGTATTGTGAGGTCTGGCGCAGTATGTCTGCCGTCACGTCATACAGGTGGGTGCTGCACAATGGTGGTGGATGAGGAGATTCCCCCCAATGTGTAAAGCGATTTGAGCCTCTAGAAAATGTAAGGAATTATTAATATTATTATTATTATATGTTTTATTTATGCAATTTTTTTTTAAAAATTCAAAGATTAAAGTGTGTAATACCTAATCTTGATTTTAAAACTGTAAAATATTTTGTCATAATTCTGATAATTTTTGGTTAACAATACTGTGACTGGCAAATTATTTCATCCATAAATGCTGTTTTTTTGAATACCCCCCTTAAACTATACAGTCTGTTAAAGGTATTTGTGATGATGAACACCCTTGTGTTATATTGCGTTGTATTTTACTATTTATTTAGCTATTTTTGTCTTTCTTTTGTTTGTGGATGCTGCTATTTGGACTTCCTAGTTGAGTAAGATGTTTTATTATTGGTGATTTGTTGCTTTCTGAATGTTCTTAAAAATTAAACATCTACTCGATCATTCATAACCGCACATTCGTTTGTTTTCATTCATAGAAAACTGAACACCTCTTAGCATGAACACAGTACAAAACTCCATCCATGTTCATTTGATCAACTCCTACATTAAGATTGATCGATAATGTCGTTATTGAGTTGTATTATTAAACAGAGCGCGTCGAATCGGCAGTCGTGAACGCGCAGATGAGCGAGGCGCGCGACACAGGTAGTGCTAGCGTCAACCCGTGAGTGCAATAACTCCGAAAACTGACGGGAAATCATTCTGGAATCGCGAATAATCGACAGGAGGCGAGGGTGAGTGCGTTCTCCGTGTTTCTCCAGCAGTGTTTGTGCGGATGGAGGATGATGAAGGCTCTGTCTGGCAGTGTTTGAGCGCGCGCTGCTAGTCAGCTGACTGGATGAGGAAGACTGGCGTGTGTGTTGAGTGTTGTTGTGATTGTGTGTTCGTGTTTTTCAGAGATCAGAGTCAGTCATGAAGGCAAACGCGTTCTCCCGAGATCTGGGATAGAAGAACAGCACAGCTCAGAGATACAGACTGAAACACACAGATCTTCAGCTCAATATACACACATGATGAAGGAGCTGTGACACACATACACAGACATACATACATTCATACACACACACACTGACACACACACATACATACATACATACATACATACATACTGACACAAATACATACACACACTGACACACATACATTCATACACACACTGACACACACACATACATACACACTGACACAAATACAAACACACATACATAGACACACATAAACAAACTAACACACATACAAAAAACACACTCATTCGCTCACTGACAGACATACACACACACACACACACACATACATACATACATACAAACATACATTTACGGACATACACTCAATTACACACACACACACAAACAAATAAACAAACACACACACTGAGACACATACAGACACAATAACACGCACACAATCATACACTCACCCACAACACTCACTGTAACACACATACACACATTAAATAACGCTCACTCATAAACACACACTTAACACACTCACTCATAAACACACACTTAAACACACACTTAACACACTCACAAACACACACTTAACATACTCACTCATAAACACACACTTAATAAACACACACTTAACACACTCACAAACACACTTAACATACTCATAAACACACACTTAATAAACGCACACTTAACACACTCATTCATAAACACACACTTAACACACTCACAAACACACTTAACATACTCATAAACACACACTTAATAAACACACACTTAACACACTCATTCATAAACACACACTTAATAAACACACACTTAACACACTCACTCATAAACACACACTTAATAAACACACACCCAACACACTCACTCATAAACACACACTTAACACACTCACTCATAAACACACACTTAACACACTCACTCATAAACACACACTTAACACACTCACTCATAAACACACACACTTAATACACTCACTCATAAACACATACTTAATAAACACACACTTAACACACTCACTCATAAACACACACGTAATAAACACACACTTAACACACTCATTCATAAACACACACTTAATAAACACACACTTAACACACTCACAAACACACACTTAACATACTCACAAACACACTTAACATACTCATAAACACACACTTAATAAACACACACTTAACACACTCACTCATAAACACACACTTAATAAACACACACTTAACACACTCATTCATAAACACACACTTAATAAACACACACTTAACACACTCACTCATAAACACACACTTAACACACTCACTCATAAACACACACTTAATAAACACACACTTAACACACTCACAAACACACTTAACATACTCATAAACACACACTTAATAAACACACACTTAACACACTCACTCATAAACACACACTTAATAAACACACACTTAACACACTCACTCATAAACACACACTTAATAAACACACACTTAACACACTCACTCATAAACACACACTTAACACACTCACTCATAAACACACACTTAATAAACACACACTTAACACACTCACAAACACACTTAACATACTCATAAACACACACTTAATAAACACACACTTAACACACTCACTCATAAACACACACTTAATAAACACACACTTAACACACTCACAAACACACTTAACATACTCATAAACACACACTTAATAAACACACACTTAACACACTCACTCATAAACACACACTTAATAAACACACACTTAACACACTCACAAACACACTTAACATACTCATAAACACACACTTAATAAACACACACTTAACACACTCACTCATAAACACACACTTAATAAACACACACTTAACACACTCACAAACACACTTAACATACTCATAAACACACACTTAATAAACACACACTTAACACACTCACTCATAAACACACACTTAATAAACACACACTTAACACACTCACTCATAAACACACACTTAATAAACACACACTTAACACACTCATTCATAAACACACACTTAATAAACACACACTTAACACACTCATTCATAAACACACACTTAACACACTCACTCATAAACACACACTTAACACACTCACTCATAAACACACTTAATAACACACACTCATTTTCATGCACTTAATCACTCACAAACACACTGAACACACACTCACTCAAAAACACACACTCAATTACACACACTAACTCACTCACACACATAAACACACACACAGACGGACGGTGACCATGGGCTCGTCTCTCAGTGAGCCCTGCATCTATGATAAGCTGTCGGAGAGCATCGATATCCTCCGTCAGTCCGGCTACCGCTATGGCATGTCGGAGCGCGAGATCGAGAAGTTCATCAAGCAGGTGCTGGAGACCAACGAGCCGCGCAGGGAGCCGCCGCAGTTCCCCATACTCAGGGCCACCGTCAAGGTAAAGCAGAAGATAAAACATAAATATATGCATTATTTACACTATAGAGCTGTTGAACACTTGATCCTGATTGGCTGATGAGGCGTACCCTTATTTCACGCACAGATAAAGTAGTTCCGGCAGGTTTTGAGCGTCACTGCATGACTTTATTTTTATGCAATAATTGATGCATGTAAAAACTGAAGAATGTGGTGTGTTCCGAAGATCCACTCTGCCACTAGATGGCGCCATTAAATCACACTAGTCAAAGGGAAAGTCTAATTCTGCGTTCACACAGACATGGATGAAGCGTCAAGTGTTAGCGATTTACGTGTAAGTCAATACAAAGGCGCGAATAAACTTACCACGGATTTGTGCGAATAAGGCGACACGAATTACACAATTTTTGTGGATGAGGTTGCGAGAATGATACATTTTGTGCGAATGAAGGTGTTGCGAATGATGCGATTTCTGCGCATGAGGCGGTGCGAATGATCACAATCCGTGCTTTCAAAGTAATAACATTTATTTTAAGTTTCAGACATTTCAATAAACGTAACCAAAAGCTAAAAATACCATTTAAGGTTTGTACAATACACGCAATGTCTACGAAGACGGCAATAATAATTATTACATTACAGCTGCGATCAATCAAAAGTTAATAAGTATTTTTATTATTTATTAAATTATGCAATGATTGTATTTTATTAGCATCTACCCCTACCTCAACCCTAAACCCAACCCTCACGGTGTTGCAAAAATATTATTTGTTGTACAGTGTCACAGAAATGATGCTATATTGACATGAGTATCCTCAGCTGTATCCCATCTAGGTGGCAAGAATGATGCAATTTTTGCGAATGAGGCCGCAAAAATGGTGCGATTTGTGTGGATGAGGCCGCGAGAATGATGCGTTTTGTGCAAATGATGCGTAAAGAAGCAGTGTGAATGATGCATTTTGTGTGAATGAGGTGGCATGAATGAAGTGTTTTGTGCGAATAAGATGGCGGGAATGACGCGATTTGTGCAAATGAGGTGGAACGAATGACACAATTTGTGTGAATGAGGTAGCACAAATGATGTTATTTGTGCGAATGAGGCAGCGCAAATGACGTGTTTTATGCGAATGAGGTGACGCGAATGAAGCACTTTGTGCGAATGAGGTGGCACAAATGATGCTATTTGTGCGAATGAGGCAGCACGAATGCCATGTTTTACGCGAGTGAGATGACACGAATGACGCAATTTGTGTGAATGAGACCGCACGAGTGACGTGTTTTGTGCGAATGATGCAATTTGTGCAAATGAGGCGGTGTGAATGATTTGCGCGATTAAAGTGATGCAAGTTGAGCGTTTTGCGTGGTTGATCGGACATTCGCACCGCGTCCCCTTTTAATATATTCAAACTTCCATGCAAACAATCACACCGGTGTGTTAAGAACGCCCCGAGCGCACATCATCAACTGCTCAAATTGAAATCTGACGGCACGCTCAGGCACAGAAAGAGGTGCTCAGCGCTTGTCATAAATCACGATTTATCCAAGCTTTCAAACAAATAACATTTATTTTAGGTTTCAGTCATTTCAATACACATAACCACAAGCAACAAATACCATTTAAGGTTTGTAAAATGCATGCAGATGTCTACGAAGACGACAATAATAATAATCATTATTACAGCTGCGATCAGAAGTTTATAAATATTTATATTATTTATTATATTATGCATTAATTGTATTTTATTAGCGTTTACCCCTACCTCAACCCTAAACCCAACCCTCAAGGTGTTGCGAAAATATTATTCGTTAAAAATGATGCTATATTGACATGAGTATCCTCAACTGTATCTCATCTAGCTAGTAATTTAGTAAATAATATAAATACTTCCGATAATAATAATACGACCTTTTTTTAACCAGTTTAAAAGACAAACAATATATGTTCTATCTCATTTTTGAGAATGGGCATATCAGATATTTCACAATATCATCGTAACATTTGTCTATATTTACAGAAAAGGGCAAAAACAAACAAAATACAACATATACACAGATCATTGGGGCTGGTGGGTCACGTGATGAACGACGCGCGCCAAAAGGAATTTCAGAAAGCAATGAATTCCAAAAAAACTCGTTAAAATAGCGTTAAAAATACACTGACACCTGCTGGTCACAAGATGGTAATGCAGAAAGAAAATCATAAAATAAACAATATTTTAATTGTGGACACAGATATATGTATTGCTACTTTAGTAGTCCTAGTTACCGTGTTTGAAGTGAACGTGTCTTTAAAATGTCCCTGTGCTCGTCAGTTTGTGGTGGCGGTGGGCGTGGTGCTGATGGCGGTGCTGGTCTTCACGTATCCTCAGTCTCCGGTGCTCATGGGTTCGGTGAGCGGCACCACACTGAACAATTCCTCTCCGCTGAGCCACATTCGCCTGCTGGAGCTGCCCATCGCTGAGAAATACAACCTGCACGGTGAGACTCACACACACACACAGTGATGGGTCCTTCTTGAATGGTTGATTTATTTTGAACGAATCTTCAATGTGACTCAGGAATGATGAGTCTTCTCAGGGAGTGATTCGTTCATTGGCACAAAATTGGTGGAAAATTGAATGTTTCTTCACTGGGGTGTGATTTGAGAAGTACCATAAAGTCTACGTCAGTCATGCGGGTTCGTTTAGATCGCCCCCTAGTGGAGAATTGCTGAACAGCTTTTAAAGTTTATAAGATATACTTTCATTTTAAGGTCGCAATATAATAAAAAAAAGTCAATACTAATGCATGCTTTACCTGAGCTGTGGTTGCGAACCAGCGATCTTGCTGTGAGGCGATCATGCTACCCACTGTGCCACCGTGACATCCACACACACACACATATATATATATATGTATATATTGTGTATTTCACACATTAGCTAACACATTCACTCCAGTTGTATGACTACCTGAACTTGTTTCTGTGTGTGTGCGCTGCAGGTTTTCATGAGTGGTGGGCATCCAGCAGTCTGCAGTCGATGGATCTGAACTGCTCCGCCTGCGCAGACGTGACCGATATACTGGAGCTCACAGACCAGCTGAGGACATCTGCAGGAGAACACACACACACACAACTACTGCTGCTGAAGGTACACACACACACACACATAGGTATTGGTGGTTTATGAGGATTCTCCGATGGTGTAATGTATTTTATACAAGCATCACCCTCCCGCTCTCCCTTGTGAAGCTAATACGGAAGTAACTATCAAGTCTGCATAATTAAGGGCGTGGCCACTTGAGTGACAGCTAGGTCTCGCAGCTCGCTGTCTCGTCATCTCAGCGGATTCCGGCTGATTAGCTGCTGAACTCGGCATATACATCGTATTTTTGTGTTGTTTTATGTGGCTTTACACAGTCAGTCGCCTTTTGGGATTATTTCCTACAATTATCAGATGATATGGCACTTAATTGAGTATTCAGCGTTCTCCTAAAGAAAAGCCTGTCTAATCTAAATGCTAGCAGGCGTCTGTAACTCCTTTGCCCTTGTTTGGTATCCCCTTGTAGGTGCGATGACGCGCAAACAAAATGGTGACGATTGGCCACGCCTACTTGTACCTTCTTCAAAAACCGATGGGTGACGTCACGGATACTACGTCCAAACCTTTAGTCAATGGTTTTATACAGTAAAACTATAGCCCTCCTGCTAAACCATCCCTAACAGCGCACACACACACACACACCTGCGGCAGATTCTGAATGATGAAAAGAGCTTGTTAAACATCATCTTGTAGAGTTTTGAATTACCAGGACACAACATATGTCCTCGTAAACCACCTCAGTGTTTTAATAGGTCATACCAATGCCATTGAGAAACATTTCTGTCCTTGTAAACCAACAAAACCAGTACATATACACACCCACTGCTGCTTAAGGCACACATACACACACACACACCGAGGTTTGTTTTTGTGAATTGTGGAGACATTCCATAGGTTTCAGTTGTTTTTATTCTGTGCAAACCCAAGCCCACACCTCAAGGCTGATGTCTAGCTGTGACGAGTGCACGCTGTACCTGTAGAATAAACTAGCATTACAGGGATTTCTGGAGTAAACAAAACACCTTTGAAGAACTCGACACAGAGAAACCGAACTGCCAGCTACTGTTTCAGGAGTGTATTGCAGAGCAACACACACACACACACACACACACACACACACACACACACACACACACACGAGGCAGAAGCATAAACCAGCCCTGAACACTCTCCGGAGACTGCAGCTTCTGACTCTGATTGAGAAGTGAGGACATCTGCAGCGTCTTCATAATTCATCTGTAATATCTGTGTCACACTGATGATGTTATGCACATGATGTGTCACACACACAAATATTGACATTACATGATGTGTGTGTGTGTGTGTGTGTGTGTGTGTGTGTTCAGGGTGGAGCGGCTCTCTCTCTCCGTGTGTCTCAGATGGATCAGTTCTCCTCCGTCTCTCAGACTCCTGCAAACTTCACTCTGCTGTGGTAAACATCAGTTGTACACACACACACACACACACACACACACACACAAAGCTACATTTTTATTCCTGTCTGATATTGGCCGCAAGTTTAGATGAAAGTGTTCATTTTCTTCTCTTTTGCTTCTGATTGGATGAAACCGCGCCTTTATTTGCTCATATTTTGTGCAGTATTCAATTTTTGGACATGCAAACACAGTTGTTGACTCTTCTCTCTCTCTGTGTGTGTGTGTGTGTGTGTGTTCCTCCATAAGGAGTGTGTCCTCCAGGCCCAGAGAGTCAGTTCTTCAGTGGTTGTTCCCGGAGTCGGAGCGCTGCCCCCTGCTGGAGATCTGGAGCTCCACACTGCAGCGCTGCAGACTGAGCAGCAGACGCCCACAGCCCTCCGTCAGTATTACACCTGATACATTATACCATTCACAGTTCTATTCCCCAACCCCTTCTCCTTGGCCCTTGAAACAGAGTGTTAAGGGGAAGGGGTCTGGGCTAATTCCCCTATAGCGCATGTGTTTGGACTGTGGGGGAAACCGGAGGAAACCCACGCCAACACGGGGAGCACATGCAAACTCCACACAGAAAAGCAACCTGACACAGTCACGCACCCAGTGGCCCCACAGCAAGAAGGTCACTGGTTTGAGTTCGGCTAGGTTCAGTTTATGAGTCATGTGAAAAGCAGAAGCCAGTCCGAGCTGTTGATCTCTCGAGGGTTCAGTTTGAGCCGGTCGTCTGTTCACAAGCTGAACATGATGAAGCAATCACTCGAAATGTGAAATATGCAAAATATCCGAGTCGAAATGTGAAATATGCGCTCGGATTCTGTGCACTGGTTAAGCTTGTATGGTACGTGAAGGAACAACTCACGCCTGCAGACCTGTCAGCTGAGCTAGTCACAGACAGAAGTCCAGCTAAACAATGAGGATTACTCTCTCTGTCCTACAGCACTCTGGTTCTGACTTGTGTGATCAGTGTTTGGGCTAGCTGTAGATGGGTTTGGAAGCAACTCGTGACGCACTAATGATATTTTGGCAAATTGAACTAAATGACTTGAAAAAAGATTGGCCACTTTATTAGGTACACCTGTCCAACTGCTAGTCAATGCAAATGTCTTATCAGCCAATCACATGGCAGCAGTGAGAATTTAGGCATGTAGACATGATCACAGTGAGCATCAGAATGGGGAAGAAAGGGGATTTAGGAGACTTTGAACGTGGCATGGTTGTTGCTGCCAGACGGGCTGCTCTGAGTATTTCAGAAACTGCTGATCTACTGGGATTTTCACGCACAACCATCTCTAGGCTTTACAGAGAATGCTCCGACAAAGAGGAAATATCCAGTGAGCGGCAGTTCTGTGGGCGCAAATGCCTTGTTGATGAGGTCAGAGGAGAATGGCCAGACTGGTTCCAGCTGATAGAAAGGCAACAGTAACTCAAATAAGCACTCGTTACAACCGAGCTCTGCAGAAGAGCATCTCTGAACACACAACACCTCCAACCTTGAGGCGTGATTCCTTCATTATACCCGCTCGGGCTTTTGTTTATCTCAATGATCCGAACTTCCCATCACTAGACTGACTGTAAGAACAAACTCGAAAGTATGCAGTCGAAATGTGTGCAGTTATTAGTGAATGAGAGCGATGGTAATGCTAATGCACAGTGTGTGTGTGTGTGTGTGTGTGTGTGTGTGTGTGTGTGTGTGTGTGTGTGTGTGTTCTGCTGCTGTAGAGAGTGCAGGTGTTGGGCTGGATGGTGGTCGCTGACGGATCTCCAGATGTTCGTCTGCTTCCAGTGCAGAGATGCCGAAAACACTGCAGATCCTTCAGTCTGAGGCTGGAGCCCGGGGACATGGGTAATGCTGCTGTAGCGTATTAGCAAACTTAGTTTTCTTGCTATATACAGTCAAAGTCAGATTTATCCTCCCTCCTGTTTATTTTTCCAATACTTCTCTTGGACAGAGAGCAGATTTCTCCAACACATTTCTAATCATAACAGTGTTAATAACTCATCTCTAATCACTGATTTATTTCCTCTTCTCCATGATGACAGCACATAATATTAGACTAGATATTCTTCAAGACACTAGTGTTCAGCTTACAGTAACATGTAAAGGCTTCACTAGGGTAATTAGGGTAAAGTTAGGGTAATTAGGCAAGTCATTGTATAACAGTGGTTTGTTCTGGAGAAAATCCAACACTAATATTGCTGAAGGGGTGAATAATATTGACCTTAACATGACTTTAAAACAGTTAAAAACTGCTTTTATTCTAGCCCAAATAAAACACATCAGACTTTCTCCAGAAGAACAAACATTAGAGGAAACACTGTGAACAACTCCTGAATCTGTTCAACATCATCTGGGAAATAAACTTTACTGGAGGGTGAATTATTCTGACTTCAACTATACAGTTATTGTGGAAAAGTAAATTCGAGCTCATTTCCGGCGTGTGTTTCTCCTTCAGTGTTCGCCGACTCGCAGTTCTGGCTAATGGAGCTTTCTCCGTCCGGAGCGCAGGACGTCCAGTGTGACAGTGCGGTGCTTTGAGGAAAAACACTGCTGTGCCAATGAACATTCAGATCTCAGGTGTCCAGACTGCGTTCAGGAAATGACATCGGCCTTGGTTTTTTCTTCATGGGGACACAATTCTGTTTCTGTTGAGCTTCTGTGATGTTTGCTGGTCTTCTGTCTGGATGAGCCGCGGGAACGGTCGTGTTTCAGCCCAAAGCTGGTGTTGTGGAAATGATATTTTGCTTAAAGACAGACACTTTAGTACAGTCTCACGCGATGTTCATGACGATTAAGCTCATTTTGTCCTACTGTGATGCAAAAGAAATCATTTTCGTTACAGACTGCTAAAACATTCTCATTACCGTAATGCAAAACATTTACATTTTGCTGTACTGATTAAATATTAATATAAGAGTTTCATATTAGGTTAATGAGAGTATTTTCGTTTGATTACAATGATAAACTGATTTTCTGTGATTTGTTGTTTCTAAATTGTAGTCAAGAATTGTATTTATTTTGTAAGATGGTAATGAGTGTGTATTTACCAATATGGAGACTATTTCGCTGTATTACAGTGACGTTTTTTTTGTTAATTTTTCATCATATAGGCATTTTTTGATGGCAGTAATGAGAATAGTTTTTTGGTGTATCACTTAAACGAGAAGGGTAATTTTACTTAATTATGTTATGGTAAATGTTTATTTTGTGTAGCGGTAATGATAATATTTTTCCATGACGGCAATGAAAATAATAATTTCTTGCTGTATTGTGGTAATGAAAACAGTGGTTTTTGTTTAAAATATTTTCCATATTATGGTAAATGTTTATTTTCTGTAATGGTAATGATAATATTTTTACAAAAATAATGAGAATAATATATTGGTGCGTTACGGTAATGAGAAGAATACGTTTAGTTATAAAATATTTCCATTTTATGGTAAATACGTTTATTTTGTGTTGTGTTCATGAAAATATTTTCATGACGGTAATCAGACTAATAATTTATTTTTCATTATGGTAATGAGGAAAATAATTTTGACCAAAATATTTTCCATGTTATCGTAAATGTTTATTTTGTGTAGCGTAATGATCTTATTTTTCCACAATGGTAATTTTTTTGCTGTATTACAGTAATGAGAATGATCATTTTAGTTTAGAATATTTTCCATTTTATAGTAAATGTTTATTTTGTGCAGCGGAGGTGAGAATAATAGTTTTTTTGCTGTATTGCGGTTATAAAAACTGTGGTTTCAGGCCAAAATATTCTCCATATTATGGTAAATGTTTATTTTTGTAACAGTAATGATAATGTTTTCACAATGATAATGAGAATAATATATTGGTGCGTCACGGTAATGAGAAGAATAAGTTTAGTTACAAATATTTTCCAATTTATGGTATATGCATTTATTTTGTGTAGTGTTAATGAAAATATTTTCATGACGGTAATCAGAATAATATTTTTTGTGTATTACGGTAATGAGAAAAATAATTTTGGCCCAAATATTTTTCCTATTATGGTAAATGTTTATTTTGTGCAGCGGTAATGAGAACAATAATTTCTTGCTGTATTGCTGTAATGAAAACAGTGGATTTTGTTTAAAATATTTTCCATATTATGGTAAATGTTTATTTAGCGTAACGTTAATGATAATATTTCACAAAGATAATGAGAATAATATATTGGTGTGTTACGGTAATGAGAAGAATACCTTTAGTTATAAATATTTTCCATTTTATGGTAAATGTTTATTTAGTGTAACAAATAATAGTTTCACAAAGATAATGAGAATAATATATTGGTGCGTAACGGTAATGAGAAGAAAAAGTTAAGTTATAAATATTTTCTATTTTATGGTAAATGTTTATTTTGTGTAGTGTTAACGAAAACATTTTCATGACTAATTACAATAATTTATTTTTCATTATGGTGGTGAGAAAAATCATTTTGGAAAATGTTTATTTTGTGTAGCGTAATAATCAAATTTTTACACGATTCTGATGACTGACTTTTTTTGGTGTATTACGGTAATGAGAATGATCATTTTAGTTCAGAATATTTTCCATATTATAGTAAATGTTTATTTTGTGTAACGTTAATGCTAATATTTTCCCAATAGTAATGAGAATAATATATTGGTGCATTACGGTAATGAGAAGAATGTTTATTTACAAATGTTTTCCATTTTATGGTATATGCGTTTATTTTGTGTAGTGTTAATGAACATACTTCATGACGGTAATCAGTAATCAGTACAAAAATAATTTTTTTGTGATCTGTAATGAGAAGAATAATTTTGGCCAAAATATTTTCCTTATTGTGGTAAATGTTTATGTAGCGGTAATGAGAATATTTTCATAAAGTTTTTTGTTTGTTTATTACAGTGATGACAAATGTGGTGTAATACAGTGATGAGAATTATTAGTTTTCTAGAGTACGGTATTGACTTGGAGACCATTTTTCAGTATTACAGCATCATTTAGAAATACTTAGTTTTGCACCAATAATAAGCGTGTTTTTCTCGTTACGGTAATGAGTATGAAAATCTTTGCGTTACGGTAATATGCGCAGAAAGGGTTTTTTCGTCATGAATATGTCGTCACGCTGAAATTCTGACGTCCCTCTGGAGATTCACCGATCAGCCAATCAAAGCACTTTATATGTCTGTCATCAGCCGATGATGTCACGCCCCAACTGCCAATAGGAGAATACTGGGTGTGGTGACATCATCAGGCAGCGTCATAGCCGATGCTGTTTTGTTCTCTGGCGTTTAATCACTGTAAATATTGCGATTCAGATGAAGACCATAATGTGATCTACTAATATGATTCAGAGATTTATGTGGATTTACACAGTAAACAAAAGCTGCTGTTCGTAAACTCTGCTGTCAGTGTGTGTGTGTGTGTGCGCGCGTGACTGATGAATTATGGGATTGTTTAGAGAAAAAATATTAGGTTCAACAAAGCTAAACATTATGAAGCTTGTGTTTCATCATTTACATTTTTGTTTACCTATTTTTAATTGGAACCTTTATTTTAGCAGGAAAACTGCTAGAGATTTGTAATCTCAGGATAAACAATTAACCAAAACATATAAAGGCTCCAATAATGTTAGTTAAATATTATATATATATATATATATATATATATATATATATATATATATATATATATATATATATATATATATATATATATATATATCCATCCTTTCTAAATCCAATTATTTACATAATTTTGTGATATATAACTTTTATATTTTAGTTGGTTTATATATATATATGTGTGTGAGTATAAAAGTGCTGTGCATGTCTATTTTCAAGTGTGTTTGTGTGTGTATACCAGCGTTAACATTAGCCATTTAAAACATGTTTGGTGCATCTTTGATTACAGTTAATATGTACAGCTCAATTATATTCTACAAGGTTTACATTTGCTTGCTGAAAGTGACCCCGTGTGACGTCCCAGTATCGGTCGATTCTTCCGCTTCCAGGTTATAAAGCACAGAGGCGCACCAAGAGGATCAGCAGCTGTAATGCTCTCTGTGACCAGCAGAGGCGCTGTGAGGATCAAACAGGAGAATACATATACTTGGTCATTATTTTGATTGTTTTTAGCAGTTCACGTATAGACACACATAGTTAGATGTAAATAATGTCTGTATGTGTGTACCATTGCACTTGCAGAGCTGAGACAAGATTAATGTGCATTATTTTCTCTTTTAGTCTACATAAATAAATAAAATACAATAAATGGGAAATTTAATAAATAATAAAAATGATTCTTGTTAACTTCCGGCCACAACCATATCCAATTTAGCAACAATTACCAGTTTTTAATTTATCGATCATTGTTTGTAATTTCCTGACAATAAATGTAAATGTTTGTAATTATTTATTGCCGTTTATTAGTATTTAGGTGACTTCCAAAAGTTGATTTCGAGGAAGAAAATGAAAGCAGAAAGAGCATTGAATAATACCACTATTTTTTAAATCAATATTTGGTATTCAATAACATATCCGCTTTAAATGCTGACTTTTTAATGTTGTTATATTTATAAACCTAAAACAACAACACCAACATGACTGTGTGTTTATATCAGCGCACACTCTGGACCTGAACACAGTTTTCTGTTGTTGTTTTCACAAATAATCTTCACCCAGACATTGTTTTTCCCTTAAACATATTGTTTTTGGCCTTTATGAATATACCAAAGGAGACAACTGATTTTATGTCATGAATTACAATTTTACTTTAGGAAAATGTTGTATTTATAAATGCAAATACACTAATAATTAGCCATTTTTATCTGATTTTATTTGTAAAATTAAACATAAATATATCTATTAAAGTCTATTAAAACAAAATAAAAATCCAAAAATTGTAAAGCTAAAATAACTTTTAATGTATGTCAAAAATATGATATTAATAACTGGCGATTATTATTGATTTATTATGGTCACTGTGCTTGGATTTGTGCTATTTTGTGTATTTGTGTTTTCATTTACATTTTAAGCCCCTGTTTAGTTTAGTTTTCTAAACTTTTCTTAATAAAAATTAATTCATATATTTATAATAATAATAATAATATTTATATATATATATATATATATATATATATATATATATATATATATATATATATATATTAATTCATATATTTATAATAATAATAATAATAATAATATATATATATATATATATATATATATATATATATATATATATATATATATATATATATATATATATAATTGTTATATTTATTATACAATAAATATATATTAAAATAATTTAGTTTATTCTATAACATTATTTAATATTATAATATTTATTAATATAATGAATTAATTAATTAAAACAATTTATTAAGGGCATCCGCTGCGTAAAACGTGCTGGAATAGTTGGCGGTACATTCCGCTGTGGCGACCCCTGAGGAACAAAGGGACTAAGCCAAAGGTGAATAAATGAATGAATACAAATCATCGCGCGCCCCCTGCTGGAGGACTTGACACACTGCGGCGGCTCTGCTGATCGGCGGCTCCGCGTGCACGTGAGTCCACCGCAGTGCATGTTGGGCCGCTGGCGGTGGTGAGTATCCCAGCCTGCGCTGCTGCTGCTCCACAGAGAATGATGGGATAGTGGAGGACACACAGCAGATTCTGCACACACTCTCTCTCACACACACACACTTCATTTACACCATTCTCTATCTCTGTTCTTCTGTGTGTGTGTTTAGGCGCGCGCGCGTGAATGTGTCAAATGCGAGGCCGCGGCCGCGCGCGTTCCGCGTTCAGCACTGAAGAGGGTTTAATTTGTTTAAACAACACACATATTCCCATCACAGCTCATTTACACGCTGTCCCTGAGCTCCTCAAACACACCACTGCAGTATTAGTGGGAGCTACATGAACACAACATGGCAGTTTTGAGTATTTTCCCGCTGCAGCGTCTTAAATGCTTCTTTTAAAATGTATTTTTGTGGTTAATTAAAGATAGAAATGTTGGCTAGAGCTGTAATGTGCAACTGTTTCTCAATAGGAAAGTGTTTAAATTGTAAGTGTTAACTGTTATGAGGTTGTTAATGGATTGTGTCTGCTTTTGGTAAACACACATATGTTCACATAAGTTTAATTTTTAGTACATGGTTAAGGCCCCGTCCACACGTATGTTGTTGATAACCGGACGTTTCCCTACGTGGTTTGTATCGGTCACTGAAACATCACTTAATAACTCTGAAACATTACTTAGCGAACTCTTGCCAGTGTGGAGTGTCGTCATGTAGCTGTTTTGAATTGTTACGTTGTTTTCGCTGTTTTCTTTACACGTTTACTTGATTCGTTAACCTTCTGGAACTTGTGCGGAAAATCCAATTGACGCGAATTCCACAAGATTACGACAAGCATTCTGCATCGCTTCACAATGAGGTCTGGCGGAAGCTTACCTGTATTTGTGCGTTTAAATGTACTTTCTACGTTATCTTTGTATGCTAATATTCTTCCAGAACCAATAATAATGTAATTCGACAATAAAAAAGAAGCACAGGTAGTAATAACGTTTTTTCAGGCTTCTGATTGGCTGACTTCACAGTGAACTGTATTGAGTCGGAAATGTTTGCACTTTAAAAATAAATATGACCTACACGTTGAGTTATTTGCATTTACAAACTGCCTCTGAAACTTTTATTCGCATTAAAAACAGTCAGACTTGGGTTGATTTTCTCAATTTTTCAAGACAAAAAAACACGTGACAATTTCAGACGCCAGTGTGTTTTTGCAATTTCGTGTGGACGAATGTTGTCACGAAATTGGAATTCGATATCAAACGGTACTAAAATTTTAAAAACGTCTATATTCCACTAACATTTGAGCGCGTTCTTAATCGGCGCTGATTAGCTATTGTGTTCAGGTGCTCTACAGAAATGACTGATTCTCCGTGAAGGTCAACAGTTTACCGAATTCACCGCTGTTTACTAAGTGTAACCATAGATACCATAGGACACTGGAGCGTTTCAAAGTCACGAAGATCAGCTGTTTTGTCTATAAGCTGACATACGAGCGATCCGCTGATGAATCGTGGCTATAAAAGGCTCCAGTGTTCCTGTATCTGTTGCTACATTGAGTAAACAGCGGTGAGTTTGGTGAACTGATGACCTTCACAGCCAATCACAGTCATTTTTGTTGAGAACCTAAACACAATGGCTGCGTCGGAAACCGCTCACTTTCGTACTATATAGTACGCTAAAATCAGTATGCGAGCTGAGTAGTATGTATGAATTCATAGAATTGGAAAATCGGTATGCGAGAAATACCCGGATGACTTACTACATCCAGCGAGATTCTGGGGTGCGCATCCCATGCATGCTGCGCTATCCCATAATGCCCCGCGAGCAAATTCATGAATGGAAGCAACGCAATTGATGCAGGTATGTCACGTGACCCTGACAAAATGGCGGATGTAGTACGTCCGAATTCTAGTCACACTTTTCACGTTCATACTTTATAGAACACACTTTTGTAACGGCCGAACAGTACGTGTAAATTCAAATGCCGTACCTACTGAGTAGTAGGCGGTTTCAGACACAGCCAATGGCTAATCGGCGCTGATTAAAAACGCGCTCAAATGTTAGCGGAAAATGGTTGTTTTTAAAATTTTTGTATCGATTGGTACCGAATTCCAGTATCATGACAACACTACTGTGAACACAATTTGTTTATTACATAAAAGAGAAAAACTCATACCAGTATGTGTGTAGACTACCCCAAACAGCTGAATTTGTGCTGAAGAACTACATTACCCATGATGCTGTGCCGAAAGGCCACCAATCAGAGGGCTGAAATGAGCAAACGCCCTAAAAGAAATCTTTAGCTCCGCTCCTCCATAGTAGCACAGCCGATGACACAGTCCAACATTTACGCTAGGTCCACGCCAGACATGAAGAATCGCGTCACTAGATTATTCACAGCATGTTTTTTTGACATTGCAAGTTTAAAAATTAGTATTTTTTGAACTTGAGCGAAAAACGCATTTTAAAATTCCTTACGGCCAGTGGTGTAGTGGTTAGTGTGTCGACATGTGCACTGCGGTGCTCTCGGCGACTCGAGTTCGCTTCCCGCCTTGCGGTCCTATGCCGATCCCATGCTTCCCCGTCAATACTTTCTACTGTCCTGTCCAATAAAGGTAAAAACCATGAAAAAATAATTAATTAAAAAAGCTATACATTTACAGCAAACTTAGGGTGCTTTCACACCTGCACTTTTGTTTCGGAACGTGCCTCGTTCGCCCAGTTAGCGCGGTTTGTTTGGCATATGTGAACAGGGCAATCGCGCTCTGTTCCGCGCCAAAGTAATCGCTCCGAGATCGCTTGAATGAGGTGGTCTCGGCTCGATTGAAACGAACCCTGGACCGATCGATTGCAGTGAGAAAGCGATCAGATCCGAGCGCGGTTATATCACAGTGTTTATGGATAAGTAATAGGCTTACGGCTATATGAAGAGAGAGTTATGAGTATGGCGGGAAGTTTCGCGAGTCTCCGTGTGCCCGCAAACGAGTGATGATCTCCCGGTAATCTCGCGTCTCCCTCCCGGTCCTCAAATAGGCATCGTCGCGCACCCTTCTCACCCCTCCCCACCGCATCTCTCCTCAGACACGTCACGCGCGCACCCTGTCAATCACCACCAAACCACCACCTCTCCTGACAGCTGAGCGGGACGCTGCAAAATAAACCCTGACACTCTGACCAATGTGAGGAGAGTTTACTCACACGTGACTTGTTTTAGCTCTTTTGGTCCGATTAGAAACTGTGCAGTGTAAAAGTGAACCGCTCCAAGAGCAAAGAGCAACAATGTAACAATTATAATCTCTGTTTCAGAACAACTGAATCCATTCACAGGTGTGAAAGCAGCCTTAATCTGCATTATTTGCGCAGTCTTGCAAAAAAAATTACATGTACTGACGAGTTTAAATTTACTTTCTACGTTATCTACTTACGCAAATATTTACATTTACATTTGGTGTGAACCCAGCACTACACTCTATAAATACCTAACTATGTGCATGTTTTTGCTTATTTTGTTTCATTCATTCTTTTTTCTTCGGTGAATAGTCCCTTTATTCATCAGGAGTCGCCACAGCGCAATGAACCGCCAACTACTCCAGCATATGTTTTACGCAGCGGATGCCCTTCCAGCTGCAACCTAACACTGAAAACACCCATACACACTCATTCACACACACACTCATACACTACACTCAGTTTAGTTGATCAGTTCCCCTATAGCGCATGTGTTTGGACTGTTGGGGAAACCGGAGCACCCGGAGGAAACTCACGCCAACACGGGGAGAACATGCAAACTCCACAAAAAAACACCAGACCCAGTTGGTACTCAAACCAGCGACCTTCTTGCTGTGAGGCCACAGTGCTGACCACTGAGCCACCCTGTGCAACCTAACCTGAAATATGTATTGTTTCTTCGGACGCGGCTAATAACTCGCATTTCCCATTCTTATATCTTTGTCTGTTTGTCAAAATATGCATTGGGAAGTTCATTGCTTATGTCTTAAACTCTCGATCACGCGGAGATTTTGCCTATAAAACTTCACTGAACAGTAAACATGGTGTGACCACACTTTACACCTATGGTCATGGCACATGTTGTGGTTTTGTGGTTGGTGGTAGTCATTCATTCATTCATTCATTTTCTTGTCGGCTTAGTCCCTTTATTAATCCGGGGCCGCCACAGCGGAATGAACCGC
>NC_141042.1:842500-855000 GCF_052040795.2 Danio rerio
ATAAACACAAATTTCAAAATAAAAGCCTCAAGTTGAAAAAAAGTGTAATTTTAGTCGCTATACCAACAATGTCCACTAGGGTAATAGTTATCCATGTTATTTGATTGCTAATAGACGACACAGGTTACGTTACAACATTTTTTATTTTTTATTTGTAAATTATAGTAAAATTATTTATAAAAAAACACTTAATATAATTATTTACAGGAAAACGACTACTGAAACCGCTACTATTATCAGTATTCCTACATAACTATATATATATCTATACTCTTCACTATAACTTTTTAAAAACAAAATTGTGATTGTATCTGCATATCAGCTTTTGTAGCACTATTAGTGGAACTAAATTACCACAACTACATAATATTATTTATTAAACAGTGGTCAAATATGAAAAATGCTATCTCATTTTTGAAGATTAGTTTAGGTTTAGCACAGGGTATTACTGTTTTAAATATGCAATAGGCCACCTGTTGTCACTTCAAGGGTTAAATGATGTTTTGCTGCTGTTTTGATTTTAAAACGTTGTAAATCAACCTATATGGTGGTGCAGATAAAATCAGTCATCCATTAGGAACTAAACGAGTAGCAAACTAGCCTCTAGCTGACACTAATGATGGGAATTTGACTCTCTCTGCAGGCGAGAAGCCCTTTAAATGTCCATTTGAGGGCTGTGGACGCTCCTTCACCACCTCCAACATCCGGAAGGTTCACACACGTACACACACTGGCGAAAGACCTTATCTGTGCCCAGAGCCGTCCTGCGGTAGAGCGTTCGCCAGTGCCACCAACTACAAGAACCACATGAGGATACACACAGGTACAGAAGTGCTAGCATTAGCAGATCACACACTTTAAGACTACGTTTACACATTAACAATGAACTGTTCAGCTGCTTTCCGGAGATTAACATTAGACATGCTCAAATCTCCTTTGTAATTTGGCCCTGTGTACACTTGCGGCCTGTATCATGAAGCTGGATTAGCTGGCTAGCCAGTTAAGTTTCAGTTTAGTTTTCAGCAATGCTGGGTTTTGGGTACCATGAAGGTAGCTTGTCTTTAATCTTTCTTTTTTTTTTGCAATGGTATTTTAGGGTCTGGTTATGTTCAGATTATGTTCTGTTTATATTTGGTTTATGTTCTAGTTCAGGTTATTTTGTAGCTATGTTCAGGTTATATTCTGTTCTGGATATGCTCTGGTCATATTCAGGTTATGTTCTTGCTATGTTCTAGTTATTTTCTTATGTTCAGTTTATGTTCTTAGTTATTTTCAGTTTATTTTTTAGTTATTTGGGTTATGATGAGGATATGATCTGGTTATTTTCAAGTTATGTTCAGCTTATGTTTAGATTAAATTCAGGTTATGTTCTAGCTTTGTTCAGGTTATGTTCTGGTTATTTTCTAGTTATGTTCAGGTAATGTTTTAGTTATATTCAAGTTATGTTCTAGCTATGTTCAGGATATGTTCTGGTAATTTTCTAGTTATGTTCTGGTTATTTTCTAGCTATGTTCAGGTTATGTTCAGGTTATTTTCTAGTTATGTCAGGTAATGTTTCGGTTATATTCAGGTTATGTTCTAGCTTTGTTCAGGTTGTGTTCAGGTTATTTTCTAGTTATGTTCAGGTAACGTTTTGGTTATGTTCAGGTTATGTTCTAGCTATGTTCTGGTTATTTTCTAGCTATGTTCAGGTTATTTTCTAGGTATGTCAGGTAATGTTTTGGCTATATTTATGTTATGTTCTAGCTATGTTCAGGTTGTGTTCTGGTTATGTTCAGGTTTAATGGTCACAAACTGCAGTGACAGTAAATACACTCATTTAACGAGCATTATATATCATAATTAAATTACATGATTTATAAAATTATTATATCTGTAATCCAGATTAGCAAATGGCTTAGATTGTTGAGTCTGTAAACCTATATATATCATAAACCATATAAACACTAAAATCAGTTGTACTAATAAGGTAAGCTGTTTTCCATTAGCTCTCCGCGTTCATGGACAGCTCTTTATACTTGCTGCGTAAATGTTTCAAAATTCTTTTTTTTTTTTTAATTGTAAATAGCACCGACTCTCTCACAAGAAGTCAATTACAGTAGTTTTATATTATGAGACCTGCGATTATCTGTTTGCTTCTGATATCTCGCCTTGATGAATTCAGAAACAAGTCCCGTGTTAACAGAATATTAGCTTCATGGTATCAACAAGGCATTGCACATTTTTTGGTTTTCAACTTCAAACTGAACCTGTAATCCTGAGTTTGTTAAACCACCATTGTGATACCGGCCCCAGATGTAAACAGAATGTTAATATAGTGTTGCTCTTATTACTCTTTTACTATCTTCTGTTCGCTCTCTCTCAGGTGAGAAGCCGTACCTGTGCACAGTCCCCGGCTGCGGGAAGAGTTTCACAGAATATTCCAGTCTTTATAAGCATCATGTGGTCCACACACACTGTAAGCCGTACACCTGCAGCCACTGCGGGAAAACCTACAGACAGACGTCCACGCTGGCCATGCACAAACGCACCGCACATGGAGACTTCGACACCACAGAGGACGGTGAGTGTCTTTTGAAAGATGTAATTCAGTAAATTAAACTTTATTTTTTTGCAGTGGGATTTATAGTCTGGTTATGTTTTAGCTATGTTCAGGTTATGTTCTAGTTATATTTAATTTATATGTTCTATTTATAGTCAGGTTATGTAAAGGTCATATTCAGGTTATGTTCTAGTTATGTTTTAGTTATATTTAGTTTATGTTCTGGTCATATTCAGATTATGTTAAGGTCATGTTCAGGTTATGTTCTAGTTATATACGGTTTATGTTCTATTTATATTCAGGTTATGTTAAGGTTGTATTCAGTTTATGTTCTAGCTATGTTCTGGTTATATTAAGGTTGTATTTAGGTTATGTTCTAGCTATGTTCTGGTTGTATTAAGGTTGTATTTAGGTTATGTTCTAGCTATGTTCTGGTTATATTAAGGTTGTATTTAGGTTATGTTCTAGCTATGTTCAGGTTATGTTCTGGTTATATTAAGGTTGTATTCAGGTTATGTTCTAGCTATGTTTAGGTTATGTTCTGGTTATATTAAGGTTGTATTCAGGTTATGTTCTAGCTATGTTCAAGTTATGTTCTGGTTATATTAAGATTGTATTTAGGTTATGTTCTAGCTATGTTCAAGTTATGTTCTGGTTATATTAAGGTTGTATTCAGGTTATGTTCTAGCTATGTTCAGGTTATGTTCTGGTTATATTAAGGTTGTATTCAGGTTATGTTCTAGCTATGTTCAGGTTAAGTTCTGGTTATATTAAGGTTGTATTCAGGTTATGTTCTAGCTATGTTCAAGTTATGTTCTGGTTATATTAAGATTGTATTTAGGTTATGTTCTAGCTATGTTCAAGTTATGTTCTGGTTATATTAAGGTTGTATTCAGGTTATGCTCTAGCTATGTTCAAGTTATGTTCTGGTTATATTAAGGTTGTATTCAGGTTATGTTCTAGCTATGATCAAGTTATATTCTGGTTATATTAAGGTTGAATTTAGGTTGTGTTGTAGCTATGTTCAAGTTATGTTCTGGTTATATTAAGATTGTATTTAGGTTATGTTCTAGCTATGTTCAAGTTATGTTTTGGTTATATTAAGGTTGTATTTAGGTTATGTTCTAGCTATGATCAAGTTATGTTCTGGTTATATTAAGGTTGTATTCAGGTTATGTTCTAGCTATGTTCAAGTTATGTTCTGGTTATATTAAGGTTGTATTTAGGTTATGTTCTAGCTATGTTCAGGTTATGTTCTGGTTATATTAAGGTTGTATTTAGGTTATGTTCTAGCTATGTTCAGGTTATGTTCTGGTTATATTAAGGTTGTATTTAGGTTATGTTCTAGCTATGTTCAAGTTATATTCGGTTTATGTTCTATTTATATTCAGGTTATGTTCTGGTTATGGTAAGGTTATGTTCTGAAGTGATCTTTTTTGATGATAAACAATGACGCTATTTATTATTTCCATCTGTCACGAGAGCACAAGATTACCCTGCTTCAATATATGTGACGTCAAATAAGGGTTAGCACAGACGTAATCTACAAAAGTAATCTAAAAGTAGTTAGTAACCGAAGACAATTCATATGTAATCTACCCAGCACGGTTTATACAAGGATTTAAGAAAAGTCAGGCTACTACTGACTAGTTTTGTTATCATTATTATGTTGTAGCAGTTATATTGCCGGTTTTGTGTGTGCGCACAGATGCAGAGGTGTTGGACGGGTCGCCGCAGGATGTCGGGCACAGCGAGCCTGATGCTGACATCGCCATGGAAACCAACGACATCATCAGCTCACACCTGCAGGTCCTCGGCACCGCCGTCACCATGGTTACCCAGGATGGATCCACCATCTCTGTTCCTGCCCAGCAGAGCCACAGCGGCGGGCAGCAGGTCACCATGCTTACAGATGGCAAAGAGCTGCAGCCGGTGGGGGTTATTATGGGATGTGTGGCTCTGTGTGGTCGTCAGAGCTCTGATCACTCACTCAATAACTCGCTGTGCTTGTCCTGCAGGTTGCCATAGTAACATCAGACGGTATCATGACTGAAGTGAACTCGTCGGCATACCAGCAGGTGGCACTGTTAGCCACGGAAAACGGCACGCAGATCGCAGTACAGGTCATTCTTACACCACACTGTGATAGTAACTAGCTTTTGTAAGAGTTATTTTTTGGTTGAAAAAGTAAAGTAATGGATTACTTTTAATTTTTGGGTCAGTTACTATTATATACTTGCCTTAAATGATGTACATAAATTCAACAGTTCTGTATAAATCTATTCAGAGAAGCAGAGAAATGTATATACTTTGCAGAATAATTCTAGTTTTCAAGTAAATAACATGTTATTTATCAAGACAACAGCATATACTTAAGAAGTAATAAAATAATAATAAATTGGTTCAAGAAAATATAAAGTATAGTAAGGTGAAGTAATTGTAAACATATTTTAGCATATTAACTCAATTTTGTCAACTAATGAAAGTTGTTTGTTCAACAACTGCACATGCTTAAACAATGAAACGCAAATACATGCCAATATAAAATATTCATGAAATATGATGTTACGTTTAAAGTGCTCATTGTTTAAAACTAATTTAATTTTTAAATTTAATCCTGTTTGACTCAAATTTTAAGAATTAAGAGTTTAATTTATATTATCTATGCAATAAAATTTATTTGGATTAGTATTTAGTCAAGTAATTAAAGTACTTATTGAGTAAGTTACTTTAATAATTTGAAAAGTACTTTAAATACAATTGTGATGATGTAATTAGTAATAAATTACTTTTTTTGAAGTAACTTACCGAATAGTTAGTTACTTTATAGTATGTTTTGATTGCTTTTGCCATCATATCGAGCCATTTAGAGTCAACTCAAACCATTTAAAATTCATTAGCGCTGAACTAGAAGAATAACAAAGTGCAATTAACTATTTACATTACAAAGTGTGTTTACAAAAAAACAACTTGTTCTGGAAAGGTACGTTTTTGTGTACCAAAACTCGAAACGTTCTTATTTGGTCATCAATAAATGATTTAACAGGAACTAGAGTTGTACGATTTGGGGAAAATATCTAATTGCAATTTTTTTGACAGACATTGCGATTGTGATTTGCAATTTAATTTTGAAGATAAGTTTCAGGTCAATAACCTGTAAGTCGTGGCAAAAATTCAGCGTCAGCTGTTAAACGTTACCTGTTTTTGTTTGGTGTCTGTGACGTTAAAACCAAAATATTCCTATATTACCGAAGCTGTTTTTCCTTTAATATTATTTGTCTATTAATGCTGCTGAAGCGGCAGATGCCATTAACCCAATTGTCTGCACTTTCCTGTTTGTTTTTTACTGTGGGCGTTCCGTATAGTTTGGTTGCGCAATTCTGATTGGTCAAGACGAAAGTGTGGTCAGTCAATTGGCTAGAACAGACATGCGGCAGGCACGCATTTGCTCTGGGCGGGGAAAATTAAATAATACATACAGTTGAATTCAGAATTATTAGCCCCCCGTAATTATTAACCCCCATTTTTCCCCCAATTTCTGTTTAACAGAGAGAAGATTTTTTCAGCACATTTCTAATCATAATAGTGTTAATAACTCATTTCTAATAACTGATTTATTTTCTCTTTGTCATGATGACAGTAAATAATATTAGACTAGATATTCTTCAAGACACTTCTATACAGCTTAAAGTGACATGTAAAGGCTTCACTAGGGTAATTAGGCAGGTTAGGGTAATTAGGCATGTCATTGTATAACGATGGTTTGTTCTGTAGACTATCAGAATAAAATATAGCTTAAAGAGGCTAATATTCTTGACCTTAAAAGTGTTTTTAAAAAATCAAAAACTGCTTTTATTCTTGCTGAAATAAAACAAATAAGACTTTCTCCAGAAGAAAAAATATTATCAGACACACTGTGAACATTTCCTTGATCTGTTCAACACCATTTGGGAAATATTTTTAAAAAAATAAAAAAATTCAAAGGGGGTCTAATTATAATTATGACTTCAACTGTAAATATTTCATATCACAGCCTCTTGTGATTAGCTAATCACAAAGTTTCAAATTGCCATTCGATTTTGATTAATCGCACAGCCCTAACAGGAACCATATGGGCACATTAGTGAAACGTCAAAAAAATAAGGTGAACAGTAAGAATACCTCCACTTGTTTAACTGTGTTTATTGGTTTTGTGATGCAGTTAGAAGATCAACAGACGTTAGAGGAGGCAATCACCATGGCAACAGCAGCAATCCAGCACAGTGGACTGACCTCAGATCAGTGATGGATGAAAACACAGACTGGATGAACAGCGTTTTAATGTGTAGTGTGTGTGACGGAGAGTGTCTGGAGTTATTTTGTACCTGCTTTGAGGCAGTAGGATTAAAACATGCTGAAAATAAAGATGTATATTTGTTAATAAAGACACTTTATGCAGTTCGCCTGTGCATTTTGAGCCTTTAAAATGTGTCATTCTCAAATGAAATGAACAAAACCAGAACAAAGTCACTTATTAAAATGATTTACTGGTGATAACTGATCAGCTTTTAGGGATATTTTATTTAGTTGCTTTTTCTTTATTTTAGAGAAACAATATAAACCCACATTAATAAATACATCAATTTACACTTTGTTAGGAAATATGTAGTGTGTTTTTGTATAATAGAGAACTTAATAATACAGTATTGAGTAATTTTATATTAGGTGTTGTATTACCAAAGCAGATATAGAAATACCACAACAAACTACAAGTACTTAATGGTTTAACAATTTTTACTTTTAATTATAACATTGTTTCATTTGGGAAGACATTAAATAATTGTTCATCATTCGTTAAATATACGTCGCTAGATAGAGCTCATGGATAAAATTAAACTTTGAATCCCCCTGTATTAACAGTTAAAACCGTTAGAAGACGCGCAATTGAAGACGGTTAAAACTTTTTGAATCTCCCGCGTCAACTGAAAAAAAAGTTGTTCTGTCGTTGTTTCACAATCGCTTTGGTAGATGTATCTTATTATTTTTCCTTTACTCGCCCAAAAATCGATTTATTCGCGTCTCTCTCATTATTCAGTCGTATTCTGCAGTACTGTAGTGTTTCCAGCAGAGGTCAGCAGATGTGTGCTCAAACCGGCGGTTTATACATCAGACAATCATTGAATGTAGAGAGGAATGAAGATGTTTACATCAACAAAAGATTACTAATATCGAGGAGTTTTACACTCACGTAAAACAAAACTGTGATAAGGTAAACTGTTTTAACCAAACTACATTTTGTGGTAATTACACAAAGTATTAAACATATGACCCAATACTGTATCTACAACTGTTATGCAGCAATTAACCAGTTTACTGTAGTGAAAACTAAAGTATTATGCTGTAACAAATTGTTAATGCGTTAAGATTTAAAACTGTTTCTTAATATAATCTTTTTTTTCATGTGGAAATCTTTGAGTAAATATGTACTTGCCTCAGCTTTACATTTTAATTAAGTAAATTAATTGAGCACCATTAGATTTAAAATTAAATAATATAGAACATATTCAATTTCAACAGCACAAATACCACATTTACCAACAGCCATTAATATTGTTAATACAAAGCTTGTCAAATTTTATTTTTACCTATCCCATATAGTTCTTAGAATATCTAATGCAGTTTCAGCTATTTGTCTAACACCGCTGACTATTGTTTCAGATAATCGTCTAGCGTTATTTTTAAATATACTCACTTGACTCTTTTTAAGGTTTATTTCGACGATATTAACAGTTTTGGTGGAGAGCAAATGGGATCAGTATTTAGTCTTAAATACTGTGATAAACGTGTTTAACAGTGTCCTAAACTCAAGTTTCTGTCAGTGGTATACAGCGGATTAGCAGAATTTCCGTGCTTCGCTGCAGTTTTCACACACGCATAAACTTGTCCTCAGTTCTGCCTCGACAACAGTCTCTGATTGGCTGGGCTGCGGTGACGTCAGCCAATGACGAGAGGGGGAGAAAAAAACAGCGGCTTTGGGGTTTCCTCTTCAACGCTGACTGGAAACCTTGTTTTGTGAGTGAGGAAGTTAAAACAGGACACACCCAAACTAGGATTACAGCAGAATACACACCGTTCCCTTATCTGGGTGGAGTGAGATTTAGGTGAAACACTGACACCACAAACAAACTGTTAATTACTGCTCAAAGTCTGTTCTCTGGGACAGTGTGTGCTGGGTCAGCTCCAGTGTGTGTGTGTGGGTGTGTGTGTGTGTGTGTGTGTGTGTGTGTGTGTGTGTGTGTGTGTGTGTGTGTGTGTGTGTGTGTGTGTGTGTGGGCCGCTGTGGTTAGAGTCGGCTATGTAGAGCACAAGTGCCCCTAAATCTCTGTGAGTTTAGTCGTTCGGCTCTTCAGGCCTTTTTGTGTTTGAAATAACATGTAAGCGAAACAGGAAATACTCTGAATACTGGGCTGATCTCTTCCTGTCGCGAATGGCGATCAGGTATATTGGCCAAAATAAAGGAAAACTTTAGATTAGAGTGCCAGATATTTGTCTTTCACCCCTTACTAGTGTTCATACTATACTTAACTGTAGGTATACCATTATTAGGTTTCAAATTAGCTTACATCTGTGCATATCTCAGGTTGGGATGGGATTTCTAAAAGTATCTTCTTGTACGTTAGACATTTGTTCAATGTCCTTCGGCTTAGTCCCTTTATTCATAAGGTAGTCGCTACAGTAGAATGAACCACCAACTATTCCAGCATGTTTTACACAGCGGATGGCCTTCGAGCTGCAACCCATTACTGGGAAACATGCTCATACAATACAGACAAATTTAGCTTACCGAATTCCCCTATAGCGCATGTGTTTGGACTGTGGGGGAAACCGGAGCACCCGGAGGAAACCCATGCCAACACGGAGAGAACATGCAAACTCCACACAGAAATGCTAAATGACTGAGCCGGAAGTTGAACCAGCGACCTTCTGGCTGTGAGGCAAAAAATCTAAACACTGAACCACCGTGACGCCTATATTTTATTTTATTTTTTATGCTATTTTATTATTAGTATTTATTTTTATTTTTTAATTATAATATTTAATTTATCTAAAACACTTTATCTTGTCGGCGCAATAGCCTTGTGATTAGCGTGTTGATATAGTGCAGTAGCATGTCAGGGTGTCCTGAGTTCGAATCCCGGCTTGAGGACATTTCCCTACCCCCCCTCTCTCTCAAACGTTGCTTCCTGTCTCAATACTGTCCTATCCACTTAATAAGTGCCAAAAAACAATACTTTATCTTATCTTATTTCAGTTTGTTGTCATGGCAACATTTAACATTTTTACGTTTTTCCAAGTCAAAGAAGTGTACAACAACACCATTAAGTAGGAAACATTTATAATAGTTTATCGAGTTATTGGTGTCATATGGTTCAATAGTGCAGATCTGAGCGCAGTTTGATAAATTGTTTTAGAGTTCTCTTCCTAAACTGTAGAGGAGACACATTTGAGATTATTGGAGTGTGTTCTCTGGTATAAGTGTATATAGGTGTATGAGGGGTTAACGCTAGCAGTGCTGAGCCCCAGCTGAGGGATTGTTTGGACTGTGATGGGGGTTTGTTATGGTTGTATGAGGACATGGGGGCAGGGTGTGTGTGTGTGTGTGCGTGGAGCGACAGCTGCTGGTTTAGTTTCCCAGGAACTTTAGGACAATGAGACACTGTGAGACTTCGCCAAACAGCTGCCAAACACGTCAACACAACTAAATCACTTTACAAACTCTCACAAAACCAAATCTGCTCACACCACTTCACTTTTCTCAGCATGGGTTGAATAGTTTCCTCCAGTCTTTCTCCACAGCATCGGTGGAGAACACACAAAAGGCTCCCGCGTTCTGCTGTAAACTAATTTAATCTAACTCCAAGAACATCACATAATGAGAGAATAGTCACAATAAAATAGCAGTAAAGACGACAGGAAAGCTTAGTAACTAAAACAAGAACTAAAACTAAAAATATCAAGACTATTCGTGGTAACCAACTAATATAAATAACTGAAAAATAGATGCGTAAAGTACTTAAACTTAGAAACAAAACACTAAAACTGAGACACTTCATGGTCAATGGTCTAGTACTGAAAGAAAGACATAAATTAGAGTAAGTATCTACTACTTAAACTAAGAAAACTACTGTATTTAACGTAGAATGAAAAAGAGAAATGCTCAGTTTAGGACTGAAAAAGAGGAAAGTTAGTATCGAAACTATTATTAAACAGCTAATGGTAACATTAACTTTGTTCACCAACTTAAGAATAGAAATGTAAAATAGTACTAACACTTAGAAAATAAACACTCAAACTACGACGCTACATGGTGGCCAATTATTTTATTTATCGTAAAATGAAAAAAGAAATGCTTAGTTTGGTACTGAACAATTAGAAACTTAGTATCGAAACTCACCTAATGGTAACTAATTATTAAACTAAATGAAGAATAGAAATGTAAAATAGTATTACAAATAACAAACACAATGCTAAAACCTGTATATTTAATGCTAAATAATTTAGATAAATGAAAAAAAACACACAAAACAGCATTAAAATTGAACTATTATAGTTAACAAAAGTCTAAAAATGAAATGTTTATCAGTCAAAAATTTGACATTTAGTATTGAAACTTGTAAAATGTAAAAATTAATGGTTTAGTAGTTAAAAATGATCAATTAATATCGAAACGTAGACCCATGATGTTAACATGAGTAGCGTAGGTACCTAATTGAAGAATAGAATTGTAAGATAGTACTAAAACTTAAATATTACATGATAAATAATCATTAACTGAAGAAAATACGTAAAATAGTATTAAAATTCACTACTCAACTACGACACTTTGTGGTAAATAACGATTTTAGTTTACGAAATTAAATGTTTAGTACTCAAAAATGTAACATTTATTTTCAAAACTTAGACACCTTATGGTAACGACTACATTAGGTAATTAACTGACAAAAACAAACAAAATAGTATTTAAATTTGGTACTAAAACTACAACACTTTGTGTTAACCAAGTATTTTAGTTAAGGTAAAATGTGAAAATTAAATATTTGGTACTGAAAAATTAAACGTCTAGCATTGAAACTTAATGGTAACTCACTAACTTAGCTAATTAACTGAACATAGAAATGTAAAATGGCACTAAAACTTAAAAACTCAGTACTAAAACTATTGCACCATGGTAACTAACTAATTTCGCTGGAAATCAGACACAAATAAAATGATATTTAAACATAAAAACTTTCCTAGAGATGGGTTGCGGCTGGAAGGGCATCCGCTGCATAAGAACGTGCTGGATAAGTTGACGGTTCATTCCGCTGTGGCGACCCCGGATTAATAAAGTGACTCAGCCGAAAAGAAAATGAATAAATGAACATAAAAACTTCTTACTCAAACATAAATAGGAGAAAACAGAAAAGTAAAATAGCACTAAAACATAAAAATTAAATAGCAAGAGTTCTTGGGAACCAACTTATTTAGGTAATTAACTAAAGATCATAAACATAAAATACTATTAAAATTGAGTTTAAATTTAAACAAAGCCAATTGACAGATCTAAAAATGAAAAACAATACTAAAAGAAACACTTCCTGGTGTTACAGACAAACTAAAAAATACACACAAAATAATAGTAGGTACTGTAAAATTAACTTTATTCATTCATTTTCTCTTTATTCACTACAGCAGAATGAACCGCCAACTATTCCAGCATTTGTTTTACACAGTGGATGTCCTTCCAGCTGCAACCCAGTACTGGGAAACACCCAAACACTCTCACATTCACACTTATTCACTACAGCCAGTTTAGTTGATCAGTTCCCCTATAGCGCATGTGTTTGGACTGTGGGGAAAACCGGAGCACACGGAGGAAACCCACGCCAACACTGGGAGAACATGCAAACTCCACACAGAAATGCCAACTGACCCATCT
>NC_141042.1:857500-860000 GCF_052040795.2 Danio rerio
TACAGCGCTTACATATATACAGCACTTATTTAGATACGGCACTTATTTATATACAGCGCTTACATATATACAGCGCTTATATATATACAGCGATTACATATAGACAGCGCTTGCATATATACAGCGCTTTTATACAGCGCCTGCATATATACAGCGCTTACTTATATACAATGCTTGCATATATACAGCGCTTACATATATACATCGCTTATTTATATACAGTGATTACATATATACAGCGCTTGCATATATACAGCGCTTACATATATAAAGCCCTTATTTATATACAGCACTTATTTATATACAGTGCTTACATATATACAGCGCTTACATATATACAACACTTATTTATATACAGCGCTTACATAAATACAGCACTTACATATATAAAGCCCTTATTTATATACAGCACTTATTTATATACAGCGCTTACATATATACAGCACTTATTTATATACAGCGCTTACTTATAAACAGCACTTATTTATATACAGCGCTTACATATATACAGCACTTATTTATATACAGCGCTTACATATATAAAGCACTTATATACAGCACTTATTTATATACAACGCTTACATATATACAGCACTTATTTATATACAGCGCTTACATATATACAGTGCTTACATATATACAGCACTTATTTATATACAGCGCTTACATATATACAGCACTTATTTATATACAGCGCTTACATATATACAGCACTTATTTATATACAGGGCTTACTTATATACAGTGCTTACATATATAAAGCACTTATATACAGCACTTATTTATATACAGCGCTTACATATATACAGCACTTATTTATATACAGCGCTTACATATATACAGCACTTATTTATATACAGTGCTTACATATATACAGCGCTTACATATATAAAGCCCTTATTTATATACAGCACTTATTTATATACAGCGCTTACATATATACAGCACTTATTTAGATACGGCACTTATTTATATACAGCGCTTACATATATACAGCGCTTATATATATACAGCGATTACATATAGACAGCGCTTGCATATATACAGCGCTTTTATACAGCGCCTGCATATATACAGCGCTTACTTATATACAATGCTTGCATATATACAGCGCTTACATATATACATCGCTTATTTATATACAGTGATTACATATATACAGCGCTTGCATATATACAGCGCTTACTTATATACAGCGCTTAAATATATATACAGTGCTTATTTATATACAACACTTACATATATACAGCACTTATTTATATACAGCGCTTACATATATAAAGCACTTATATACAGCACTTATTTATATACAGCCCTTACATATATATGCTATCGCTGAATAATAATCGATTGACCAATCAGGAGCAAGTATTCCAGAGAGCGGTGTAATAATGTAATTAAAGAAGCATAAAAACATAGGTTGCCATGACACTACTCTGATGATCATCGGTGCTTTCAGGAAATGTGTATTGTTTGATGAACTGATCGTTAAAGTGAGCCGCGCTCATCATTCTGAAGGAGACACAGTTTACAGTACTGAGTGTGTAGCAGCACAAGAACTGACCTGAGATCTGCCAGGATACGACCGTCAGCCAATCAGACGCCAACAAGCCCCCCTGCAGCTGAAGGGTCAAAGGTCAGGCTTCAGGAAGCTCAACAGGTTTGACCCCCGTCATCTAAACACAACAAACCACAACAGCTGAGGAAAACACACACCAAACACACTCAATGAAACTATCTGTGGAACAGTTTACCACACATGAACATCTCAAACGCAAACAATGAGTGTGTGTCTGACTCACAACACACTTTAGAAACAGCAAAGTCGTGTGTGTGTCTGTTTAGTTGTTTCTGACATTACTGTGTGTATGTATGTTTCAGTATTTCTGTTGTGTTTATTACTATGTGTGTCTAAGTGTGTGTGTTTAGATATTTCTGTTTACTACTCTGTGTGTGTGTGTGTGTGTTTAGGTAGTTCTGTTTGTTACTGTGTGTGTGTGTGTGTGTGTGTATTTGGATGTTTCTGCTGTTAATTACTGTGTGTGTGTGTGTGTGTTTGTTTGGTTATTACTGTGTGTATGTATGTTTAGTTATTAGTGTGTGTGTGTGTGTGTGTGTGTATGTATGTTTAGTTGTTAGTGTGTGTGTGTGTGTGTGTGTGTGTGTATGTTTAGTTATTAGTGTGTGTGTGTATGTATGTTTAGTTATTAGTGTGTGTGTGTGTGTATGTATGTTTAGTTATTAGTGTGTGTGTGTGTGTGTATGTGTATGTTTAGTTATTAGTGTGTGTGTGTGTGTGCGTGTTTGTTTATTACTGTGTGTATGTATGTTTAGTTATTAATGTGTGTGTGTGTGTTTAGTTATTACTGTTTGTATGTATGTTTAGTTATTAGTGTGTGTGTGTGTGTGTGTGTGTATATGGATGTTCAGTTATTAGTGTGTGTGTGTATGTACATTTAGTTAGTGTGTGTGTGTGTGTGTGTATGTATGTTTAGTTATT
>NC_141042.1:1090000-1107500 GCF_052040795.2 Danio rerio
CAGACGCTCTGAAAACACACTCTGAGCATTTTTTATAGCCACTTTATCACTTTAACCGCCAACTTATCCAGCACGTTTCACGCAGCGGATGCCCTTCCAGCCGCAACCCATCTCTAGGAAACACCCACACACACTCCTTTACACTCATACACGACGGACAATTTAGCCTACCCAATTCCCCTATAGCGCATGTGTTTGGACTGTGGGGGAAACCAGAGCACCTGGAGGAAACCCACGCCAACACGGGGAGAACATGCAAACTCCACACAGAAACACCCAACTGACCTAGCCGAGGCTCGAACCAGCAACGTTCTTGCTGTGAGGTGACAACACTACCTACTGCGCCACCGCTTTGCCTTGCGAAATGCATTGCGATATTTGATTTATCTACGATATACATGGCAGTATTTGATTTATCCTTGATATAAATTGCGATTATTAGATTTTTCTTCTAAATACATTGCGATTATTACATTTTTGCAAAATACATTGCGATTTTTTTAATTTTTCAGCAAAATACATTGCAATATTTGATTTTTCTGCGATATACATTGTGATATTTGATTTTCTTTCAATATACATTGAGATTTTAGATTTTTCTGCTAAATAAATTGTGATATTGCGATATACATTGTGATATTTTATTTTTTGCAATATATATTGCAATATTTAATTTTCCATGTTATTTGATTTTTCTGCGAAATACATTGCGATATTTGATTTTTCTGTGAAATACATTGCGATATTTGATTTTTCTGCGATATACATTGCGATATTTGATTTTTCTGCGAAATACATTGCGATATTTGATTTTTCTGCGAAATACATTGCGATATTTGATTTTTCTGCGAAATACATTGCGATATTTGATTTTTCTGCGATATACATTGCGATATTTGATTTTTCTGCGAAATACATTGCGATATTTGATTTTTCTGCGAAATACATTGCGATATTTGATTTTTCTGCGAAATACATTGCGATATTTGATTTTTCTGCGATATACATTGCGATATGTAATTTTTCTGCGATATACATTGCGATATTTGATTTTTCTGCGAAATACATTGCGATATTTGATTTTTCTGCGAAATACATTGCGATATTTGATTTTTCTGCGAAATACGTTGCGATATTAGATTTTTCTGCGAAATACATTGCGATATTTGATTTTTCTGCGATATACATTGCGATATGTAATTTTTCTGCGATATACATTGCGATATTTGATTTTTCTGCGAAATACATTGCGATATTTGATTTTTCTGCGAAATACATTGCGATATTTGATTTTTCTGCGAAATACGTTGCGATATTAGATTTTTCTGCGAAATACATTGCGATATTTGATTTTTCTACTATATACATTGCGATAATTTGATATTTCTGCAATATGCATTGTAATAGTTAATTTTTAAATGACTTTTAAAATTTAATTTTGTGGCAAGTAGCTTTAGTTATCAAGATAAAGTACATAAATGTTGATTTCTATGATTAATAAATGCTTTACAATACTTTATTTTATAAAGTATATATAATACTTTATTCATACTTATTGTTAATATCTAACATTAGCTGGACCATTATTCTAAAGTTATACCCAATAAAACTAATTATTTACCTCTAAATATTTTACGTTTTGTTTCTCGGATAAACGCACAGCTAAAGTAGTTCCGGCAGGTTTTGAGCATCACAGCATTATTTTCCACAGTAATTACTTTAATTTATTAATTTCAGCAATGGGAGAAAATGAAAAATACTTTGTGTTCAGGAGATCTACAATGCCACTAGATGGCACCATTAAAAATAAACAAAAATAAAAAAATAAACACTTTTAATATTTAAAAGTGATAGAATTATCCTGCATATTCATAGCAGATCCCTGTGTGTGCATCGTTTTGAATGCATGGATAGAACAATTGCTTTAACACAAAACAAAGCTAGCCACACTACAATGATGATCATCCAAATGCTATGATGTGGGCCTGATTAGGAAAGGATCAATCTGCCGTATCGCGTTACGGAGCGCAGCATCACTCAGATAACGCCGCAGTGATGAGCGAGAGTGCTTTAAACCCTGTCCGAGCTCCACGTTTGAGTTTGTGGCTAATTTTAAAGCGTCCCAGCAGCACCTGCTTCTCTCAGTCACCTGGGTCAAGGTCACGCTCACTTACTAGGGAAGACCAGGCGTTGGGTGTCTGCCATTCTGCCTGTACACTTTAACTTAACACCATTTTTCAACATTGACTTTAACTGGTGCCTGGTTCAGTGTTAATCATCTAATCCTCTAAGCATAGAAACCCTGTTGAGGGTGGACACTATGTATTTAAAGAGGGGGGGGGGGGGTGTATATGGAAATATTTTATTTAAATAAACGTTTTATATAGAAAGCTTTGCAATATCATATTTGTGCAAATACATTAGATTCATCAGTGTTTTACAGAAGTGTTTTAAATGGCTAAAGTGCTATCATTTTAAAGGTGTTCTTAAAGTGTTCTCAATAATAAAAGGGTTACAAATACTAATTGTTCTAAAAATTATGTATTTTCCAAGTGTTCTTAATTCTAACGGCTCTATTCTAAATTCGAAAGGTGTTCTAAAAGTGTTCTAAAATTGAAAGGTGTTCTAAAAGTGTTCTAACTTCGAAAACTTCTATATTCGAAAAGTGTTCTAAATTTGAAACGTGTTTAAATTTCAAAAAGTGCGCTAAATTCGAAAAAGTGTTCCAAATTCAAAAAGTGTTCTAAATTCGAAGGGTTCTAAATCCGAAAAGTGTTCTAAACTCGGAAATGTTCTAAATTCCAAGTGTTCTAAATTTGAAAAGTGCTCTAAATTCGAAAAAGTGTTCTAAATTCCGTGTTCTAAAATCAAAAAGTGTTCTAAATTCGAAAGGTGTTCTAAAAGTGTTCTAAATTCTATGTGTCCTAAGTGTTGTAAATTCTAAATGTTTTCTAAAAGTGTTCTAAATTCAAAAAGTGTTCTAAATTTGAAGTGTTCCAAAAGTTTTCTAAATTCAAAAAAGTTTTCTAGATTCGAAAGGTCTTTTAAATTTGAAGTGTTCTAAATTCGAAAGGTCTTCTAAATTCGATGTGTTCTAAATTCGAAAGTCTTCTAAAATTGTTCTAAATTCGAAAAGTGTTTTCAATTCGAAAAGTGTTTTAAATTTGAAAAGTGTTTTAAATTTGAAAGGTGTTTTCAGTGTTGTTTCAGGGTATAAACGTTTTCTAAATGGGCTCTAAATCTTAAAATTCTTTGAGATTGTACAGGTACAGGTGTGTGTGTGTGTGTGTGTGTGTGTGTGTGTGTGTGTGTGTGTGCGTGTGCGTGTGTTAGGGAGTGTATTTGGAGGTGGAATCTGTAGTGTTGACTTTTGAGGGACACTCACTAGGTTGCTGTTGGTGTTATTTGTGTCTTCCTCGGGCATGGGCATGAAAACGGCCAGCGCTACACAGTTAGCAAAGATGGTGAGGAGGATGATGATCTCAAACGGTCTGAGAGGCATATTCAGGAAAGATAAAACAATGCAAAAATAAACACCAATGATGCTTTATTATTGATGTTTATGTTTATATTCATACAACGTTTGTTCTTTCTGTCTGTCAAAATAATGCAATAGTGTCAAATGAGGGTTAGCACAAAAGTAATCTAAATGTAATCTACAAAAGATCACAAAAGTAATGTAAATGTAATCTACAAAAGTAATCTAAATTTAATCTATAACAGTGATAAAGTAATCTAAATGTAATCTACAAAAGTAATCTAAATGTAATCTATAACAGAGTGCTAAAATAGGCTAAATGCAATCTGCAAAAGAGCACAAACGTAATCTAAATGTACTCTACAAAACAGTGCAAATGTAATCCATGAAAGTGTGCAAAAGTAATATAAATATAAGCAGAAAAGTAATCTTAATGTAATCTACAATTAAGTGCTAAAAGTAATCTAAATGTAATCTGCAAAAAAGTGCAAAAGCAATCTAAATCTACAAAAGTAATTTAAATGTAATCTAACAGTACTCAGATTACAATACCATAAATATGTAATCTAGGATCTTCTATTGCTGTTACGAATGTTGTGATGTAATTAGTATCAGCAACTCATAAGTAATCTTCCAGCTCTGCTTGTGTCACAGTGGTGTGTCAGTGTGTTGTTATGCGCGTGCTAACATTCTCTGAGCTTAGCATGTCTGTATTTAGTGAGCTGAAGGACAGAGCAGCTGTTCCTCATGCTGAAACACTGACATTTACACATACACACACACACACACACACACACACTCCACAGTCAATGAGCTCATTACAGTCTGTCGTCTCACAGGCGCTTTATTTCACTGTCTCCATATTTGGCACTCAGTTTTGTTATTCACTATGCAGTATAATATAATATGTGTTACTTACAATGCAGTTGAAGTCAGAATTATTCGCCCTCTGTATATTTTTTTCAGATTTTTTAATCTGTTCAACATCATTTGGGAAATATTTGAAATTATTTCACAAATAATTTGCCCTCCACTGTAATATAGAGAAGTGAAATTAAAATAGTAAATTCAGTGCCTGTATTTAATATTGGACAAATTATTTCTATAACATTAAGGTTGAATTTCTAAAGTGTTTCGATTTTCAGATTTAACACGCATACACAGAAGCATAATGCCTCAAAAAGCAATGTGCAGTAACTACACAAACACCAACACAAAGAAAAATGCCTTTAAAATGTTTCTAACATCAGCAAGTCAAACTTATTGTGAGCGGTGTTGGGTGGAAAAAGTAACAAGGTAACTAATTACTTTAATTAATTTACCGTTCTGCTCATTTTTAGGTATTACTTTGAAATGTCAGGTAGTTTAATTATAGTACTCATCTTAAATATTGCACATAAATTCAACAGTTCTGTATAAATCAATTCAGAGAATTTAATTCAGGCCAAGGGGGGTTCCGGTGGTCTGAAAGACCCAGCCCTTCTGACAAAGTCCAGAATTTGGTCTCTATATGAGCTCACTTGTGCCATGTTTGACAGGATGCCATTATAAATTGTAAAAATAACCATTAGAATAAGGCTTTAGGAAGAATATCCAATAAAATAACCCATGAAAGAAAGCTTTTATTATCTAAATGGACAAATTCTGACTGAGGAGGTGAGCTGGCCAGTTTGTTATTTGCCTATAGGCCATAGATTTTCATTTAAAACAAGTTTCAAGAGATTCACAATTATTTTGTTTGTTTGTATTTTATGATGGATGGCAATAAATTAGCATTAAAAAATAAGTGTTTTTTATATTTCTAATATTCTAATCTCGATACATTCTATATATAAACTGGAATAACTTGGTTTAAATGCACATTTGTAAATAAACATTTTTGGGTAACACTTTGTTTTGATGGGGCATTTGAGTATGAGTAGACTGTCTGCTGAATATCTGCTGATTCTGCTCCTTCAACAGACATTTAACTGACTATAAGAAACTTTGCAAGTACATGTCAACTTACACTAACCCTAACCCCAACCTAACAGTCTACTTATCATCTAATGTGAATGAGTCAGACCAAACGGACCATCAAAAAATGTGTGACCCATTTTTGTAAACAAAAAATAGTATGATAAGCACTTATGATGAGCTCAAGAAGTAACCTAAATGTTAAAGCTACAAAAGATCACAAAAGTAAATGTAATCTACAAAAGTAATCTAAATGTAATCTAAAACAGAGTGCTAAAAGTAATCTAAATGTAATCTATAACAGAGTGCTAAAAGTAATCTAAATGTAATCTATAACAGAGTGCTAAAAGTAATCTAAATGTAATCTATAACAGAGTGCTAAAAGTAATCTAAATGTAATCTATAACAGAGTGCTAAAAGTAATCTAAATGTAATCTATAACAGAGTGCTAAAAGTAATCTAAATGTAATCTATAACAGAGTGCTAAAAGTAATCTAAATGTAATCTGCAAAAGAACACAAAAGTAATCTAAATGTAATCTACAACAGAGTGATAAAAGTAATCTAAATGTAATCTATAACAGTGCTAAAAGTAATCTAAATGTAATCTATAACAGAGTGCTAAAAGTAATCTAAATGTAATCTATAACAGAGTGCTTAAAGTAATCTAAATGTAATCTATAACAGAGTGCTAAAAGTAATCTAAATGTAATCTGCAAAAGAACACAAAAGTAATCTAAATGTAATCTACAACAGAGTGATAAAAGTAATCTAAATGTAATCTATAACAGAGTGCTAAAAGTAATCTAAATGTAATCTATAACAGAGTGCTAAAAGTAATCTAAATGTAATCTATAACAGAGTGCTAAAAGTAATCTAAATGTAATCTATAACAGAGTGCTAAAAGTAATCTAAATGTAATCTGCAAAAGAACACAAAAGTAATCTAAATGTAATCTACAACAGAGTGATAAATGTAATCTAAATGTAATCTATAACAGAGTGCTAAACGTAATCTAAATGTAATTTATAACAGAGTGCTAAAAGTAATCTAAATGTAATCTGCAAAAGTAATCTAAATGTAATCTATAACAGAGTGATAAAAGTAATCTAAATGTAATCTATAACAGTGCTAAAAGTAATCTAAATGTAATCTATAACAGTGTAACGATGGGGGTGGAGTGACGGATACAACAGAAGGTAAGATCCATTATGCAGGTTTATTCAGCGTCAGGCAAGCAGTGGTCAAATCAGGTACAAACGGGTATGTGCAGGCAAATCCAAAATCATCGTAGTATAAACAGGCAACAGGTCACAAGGCAGGCGGCTAAATAGGATTACAGGGATACAAGGCTAAGGTCTAACACGGAGAGACAAGACAAGGAAACGCGTTGTAAAGTCACACTAGGGTAAACAAGACTCGGCAACCAGGGTGAGTGAATGAGAGGTTTATGTATGGTATGTTATCAGTCTCTGACAGGGTTCAGCTGGTGAGTGCAATCAAGCAGATGAATGAGCATGGGTGTCTGGGAGCAGTGCATGTATGAAAATGTCGTCCTGGGAAATGCGGAAGTGTAGTCCTGGTGTTCGTGTGAGAACCAGCGATCTCTGGAAAGCGATCGCTGGTTGTGTGACAAACAGAGTGCTAAAAGTAATCTAAATGTAATCTGCAAAAGAAAACAAAAGTAATCTAAATGTAATCTAAATGTAATCTGCAAAAGAAAACAAAAGTAATCTAAATGTAATCTGCAAAAGAAAACAAAAGTAATCTAAATGTAATCTACATGTAACCTAAAATGAGGGAAGTATTTATGTTGCATCAGAAAGTTTGGTAATCATAACAATCTGACAAGCTGATCCAGCAAAATTGAGTGCTTAAAATGTCACTAAAATTCAGTATTTGAAGCTCGAATATCTGCAAAAAGCTCCAGTTTTTGTGAAAAAGAACCACCCCTTTTTAATAGGCTGGCTACAAGCCTGAAATTAACTGTGTTTTTTATGTTATACACATATTTTTCTCAGAATAACTCAATTTTTTAACTTCAGAAGGTTACATTTATCAGGAGAATTGTGAGTGATTAGGACAGAAATGTAAATATAATGTAAACATTCAGAGGAGCAAAGCAATTGTGTTGATTTATACTGTGTGTATATATATATATATATATCTCCAACATTTGCACATCTCAGAAACAATGAAATTAAAATGTGTCAGTATGTGGGTCAAGGATTTATTTTAAGTGTTATTTTTTAAGCTATAATCTAAAAAAAACACCCAAAAGAGTTTAGTTTCTCTTAAAGTCTGTATGCATCGAGATTCATATGGATTTAAAGTAATATTAAGTCATTCATTCATTTTTTTTCAGCTTAGTTACTTTATTAATCAGGGGTCGCAACAGCGGAATGAACCGCCAACTTATCCAAGGTATGTGCTTACATAGCGGATGCCCTTCCAGTCGCAACCCAGCACTGGGAAACACCCATACACTCTCATTCACACACATACATTGTAATAAAGTTCCAGAATTTCACAACATGTAACTAATTTTTTTCACTGTAAACTCCACTCGAGTCACTTTACAGGGTTTAACTGTTGACATATTCAGAGTTTTGTTGTAATATTAAGGCTGGCAACATGATTACAGCAAATTACTGTGAAAATAGCTATATCTTTTGCACGTTAGTTATAGGAATTTAAACACTATTCATATTTTATTCAACATAGAAATTCACACAGATTAACTTTTTATGCTGGCACAGGCACTTTTTTAAATATTTTGAAATATTTACAACATTATTGTTATCAGGGCTTGAGATTAACACCCGCCATCTCGCCAAATGCGGGTCGATTTCAGCAGTGGCGGGTAAGACAGACACTCACACTAGCCACTTTGGCTGGTTGAAAATAATTTTCCCAGATAATAATTCTTAAAAGCAATATGCATGCAAAGGAGATCTCAGAATTGAGAAGCATCACAACTAACAAAAATAACTGTGTTCGCGCGAGCAAAAGAAAGCAGGTGAATACCGAATGAGAGGATAACCAACAACCACCAACAACAAGAGGATAACACCGCTAACAGCTGAGGTGATGCGCGTGACTGTTTAAAATGCGTGCGCGCTCCCGTTTCCTTGCGTGAAGCAACCGTAGAAACGCAACTGATGTGATCGGTTCTCTTTCAAATAGCCTAGACAAAAAGTAATGCTCATGCACCCGCAGTCTCGCTGCTTTCACGAGCTTGTGTCTTTTTGTAAGCAGCACGGGTTGCTTTCGCTTCAGCAATTCTTTGAACAGATTATTTACGGGTCTAACGTTAACCGTGTGTGTGATCGTCCTTTCATTATCACATCGTATGTTTTTACCTGCTTTCTTTTGCGTTAATATGATTTAATTATCATTTTTTTTACAATAACATTGCTTTAATGCGAGATTAACAGCCCATTTGTGTTTAGTTAGCTGCTGATCTGGGAACTTTAGCAAGAACTGATTACTGTACATATGTTTTGTTAAAATAAAAGTATAATATACAGCTTTATTTTGCTTGTTTTGACACATTTAAAATGTGTGTCTAAGAAATAATGAATTGTTTATGTTTGGTATAAATTTGGTAAATTCTTCATTTTGAGCTCTGAAATTATGTGAAATAAAAACTGTAATACTGTGAAACCCTGACCCATCTGCTCATGATTATGATTATGAAGCCAGCTCATACATGACACACACAAAGTGAAATGAATGAGGAGGCATGTGGAGATAACGCGAAATCTAAATCAAGTAGTTTTAGCATGTCGAAGTCATATTTACACATATAAAATATATTTTCGTAACAATAAAATTGTGGCTAGTGAAAATGGCGAGTGGCTAGTAATGTTGGAAATCTACTAGCCACAGTGGCTGATGATCAAAAAAGTGAATGTCAAGCCCTGATTGTTATTATGAAGCACCTCACAGTAATTTACTGTGAATTTACATGCAGTACCTTACCGTGAAAGTAATGCAATTAGCCGGTAATTTACTGTAAAATTATAGACTAATAATTTATAGTTTACACTACGGCCAATGTAGCTTATTCTATTCACCTGTAACCAGCGACCTTCTTGCTGTCAGGTGATCATGCTCCCCACTGCTCCCCCAGGAAGCCTGGTATTAAATCAAGCAATTAAATTACTTCTCAAGTAATTCAGTTACTTTTCAGAAAAAAATTATTTATAAAAGAAATCTAAATTTGATTGTGGCTATATTAGTGTTTCTGAAATAAAAAACCCGATAGGCTCACAAAGCAGCTTTTAGGCTGGGTCAGTTCACACAAAAATTACAATTCTGTCATCATTTACACACACTTTACTTACACAGTTTCTTCTGTTTAATGCAAAATATTTTATCCGGAAGAATGCCGCAAACCTGTAACCGTTGGCTTTTATAATATTTATTCATGTATTAATACTTATTAATATTTATTTATTATTTTTTACTATGCAGGTCAGTGGTTTTCATCTTTCTTCAAAGTATAAAGTCTTCTAACGTGTTTATCAGCAGCCTAGGAGAGAGTAAACAGCAAGTAAATATCCATATTGTGTGTGAACTGACCCTTTAACTCATGTTTGACCAAACATGTAGTTACTGCACTTTGCCTTTAGGTGGCAACACTGCTAAGAAAGACTTTTTACTTTATATCATACAGAATTTCAGTTAAATACTTAAATAACTACTCTCCAACTAACATAGATTACATTTAGATTACTTTTGTAGATTACATTTAGATTACTTTTGTAGATTACATTTAGATTACTTTTGTAGATTACATTTAGATTACTTTTGCACTCTTTTGTAGATTATATTTAGATTACTTTTGTTCTTTTTTAGATTACATTTGAATTTTGTAGATTACATTTTGATTACTTTTGTAGATTACATTTAGATTACTTTTGTGCTCTTTTGTAGATTATATTTAGATTACTTTTGAGATTAAATTTAGATTACTTTTGTGTTCTTTTGTAGATTACATTTAGATTACTTTTGTGCTCTTTTGTAGATTATATTTAGATTACTTTTGAGATTACATTTAGATTACTTTTGTGTTCTTTTGTAGATTACATTTAGATTACTTTTGCGCTCTTTTGTAGATTACATTTGAATTTTGTAGATTACATTTTGATTACTTTTGTAGATTACATTTAGATTACCTTTGTGCTCTTTTGTAGATTACATTTAGATTGCTTTGGGGCTTTTTTCTAGAGAACATTTAGATTACTTTTGTAGATTACAATTAGATTACTTTTGCACTCTTTTGTAGACTACATTTAGATAAATTTTGTACTCTTTTGTAGATTACATTTAGATTACTTTTGTAGATTACATTTAGATTACTTTTGTGCTGTTTTGTAGATTACATTTAGATTACTTTGTGCTCTTTTGTAGGTTATATTTAGATTACTTTGTAAATTACATTTAGATTACTTTTGTTCTTTTTTAGATTACATTTGAATTTTGTAGATTACATTTTGATTACTGTTGTAGATTACATTTAGATTACTTTTGTGCTCTTTTGTAGATTATATTAGATTACTTTTGAGATTACATTTAGATTACTTTTGTGTTCTTTTGTAGATTACATTTAGATTACTTTTGTGCTCTTTTTTAGATTATATTTAGATTACTTTTGAGATTACATTTAGATTACTTTTGTGTTCTTTTGTAGATTACATTTAGATTACTTTTGTGCTCTTTTGTAGATTACATTTAGATTACTTTTGTGCTCTTTTGTAGATTACATTTAGATTACTTTTGGGCTCTCCAGCTGCTTTTCTAAAGGATACTTCCACTCCACGATGTTGATGCAGGCCTTGCGAAATGGGTTTTTGAGTGTGAGGAACAGCAGTGAGCGCGCGGGACGAGGGTTCCCCCCGGTGGCCTGGAGCTTCTTCAGCTTTTCCCGCTGTTTCCTCTTCAGCGTCTCCTCATCCATGATGAAGGAGCTCATGGGAGCTTCGCCGTTTCCCTCCATGATCCGATCGGGAGGCGCAGGAATCCCGGAGATCAGGTACTTTGCTCAAAACTTCAGGAACAGTCTGTGCTTGCGCTCAGGACTCCAAAACAAATGTGTTTCCAGCATCTGCCCTTCTGAACGTGCTTCAAATTCTAATGATATGTGTCACGTATTGTATGACATGCAGTGAAATGCTCACTCGTGACCTTACAATAATAATAACAGTGACATAAATAATAGTCTAAATGTTAATACAATAGAACATATAAGCAAATATAAAGACTGTCGATACAGAGTGTTCCTCCTACTGTCTGTCTCTGTGCTCCTGTTGGCTTCGCACTGCAGCTGTTATGACTTCACCATAAATATAGACAATGTGTGTGTCGCTCAGTTCATGTGTGTGTGAGTGGGTGTGAATGAGACACAGAGATAAAGAGGCTGGACATTTACAATGTCATAACTTTGCAGTGTTCCCATTGGCCCCTTCTGTTTAGCCTGCAAACCAATCAGCTTGCGGATAAATCAGCTGTGATCTTTGGTTTCACGTTATTTATGAGTTTTCCTGAACGCCTCCATTGATTTTGGGAGTTTTCAATATTTGAACAGACTCAGATCTGTCAGGAATATGTCTGGGTTGTTATTGCCTTACCTAAAATTTACTTAAAATCCATACTATACTACGTAGAATCAGTGCATTAACGATGATGAGGATTTCTGTAGTACTATATTACATTACAGTAGTGTTTCCAGCAGCTGAACCCACATGTATGGCATCTACCTGTACAGTGTGTGCGTTCTGAGACGATGTTGTTTGTACTTAAAAACCCTTAAAATAAAATGTATTCGAATAATTATGTAATTTATTGATATTTAAACATCATATGATGGGTAAAATAAAGTCAAACATAAGATATTTGTTCAAACATCATGTCATGGTAGATCATGAGCACAAATTGGACAAGCATCATTTAAAATAGACATTATTCAAAACAAAACACACCCATTATTGTGTAATATAATGTACGGTTTAATCGTGTTAAACTTAAAGTGTGTGTGATCACAGAGAGCGGGTGTTGATTTCAGGCTTTTTCTGGCCGTTGTGACCCCTGTGACCTCATGAAAACACTGGGCAGATCCACATGCCTCATTCTGCTTCTTGCATAAGCTGCCATTCACTGAGCGTTTGTCTCATTTCTAATCCAAACACAGTTGAAATCAGAATTATTCACCTTCCTGTGATTTTCTTGGTCAGATATTTCCAAAATGATGTTGAACGGATTCAGGAATTGTTCACAGTATTTCCTCTAATATTTATTCTTCTGGAGAAAGTCTTATTAGTTTTATTTTGACTTGAATAAAAGCAGTTTTTAAGCCATTTTAAGCTTAATATTATTCTCCCCTTCAGCAATATTAGTGTTGGATTGTCTCCAGAACAAACCACTGTTATACAATGACTTGCCTAATTACCCTAACTTTACCCTGATTACCCTAGTGAAGCCTTTACATGTCACTGTAAGCTGAACACTAATGTCTTGAAGAATATCTAGTCTAATATTATGTGCTGTCATCATGGCAAAGAGAAAAGACAGCTATTAGAGATGAGTTATTAACACTATTATGTTTAGAAATGTGTTGAAATCTTCGGTCCATCAAATAGAAATTGGAGTAAGAAATATACAGGAGGGCGAATAAATCTGACTTATCTAAAAATTCTAAAATGAATAATCAAAAATAGTGTCTTGTTTACAGAAAGAATAAAATCCTCAAATACAGTACTTTAATTATCAGCATTAATATTTTAGGGTTTAAAAAGTCTTAAATTTCAAAATCTCTACCTAAGCCCTTAAAATTAACAGAATTATTGTGTTGTAGATATTAAATAATTTAAAACAAGTCTTCATTATTCCTATGTCCATGTAAAAATGCCTTGAAAATATTTTAAAAGGTCTTCAGTTTGACTTTCAGAAACCCTGTATATAATATAATTAAATATATCATTATTATTTTGATAAACGTAAAGGCACAAGTTTTATTTGAAATTATTTTCAGCCACAATCTGACGTGTCGTCGTTAAAAATGCAACCAAACTTAAGAACATGCACCAAAAGTCTTGAAGATTGAAAAACGTTTAAAACGATCTTCATGGTTATGTTCAAAAAAGTGTGCGACATTTACAGTGTGAACTTCCTAAAAACCCCTCTGATGTGGATTTGTAGCATTACTTCAACATGTAAACAAACAAAAGGAAAAAACCCTCAAAAGAAAACATCTACTCCATACTTTTAGAGTACAACAATTTGTCTTGAAAAGGTCCTAAAGAGTCGGAAATTTGACTTGCAGAAAATCTGTATGTAATATAATACAATATATTATTATAATTTCATAAATGTAAAGACACTAAGCACTAGTTTTATTGTAACTTATTTTCAGCTACAATCTGACAAGTCTCGTCTTTAAAAATAAAACTCACTTAAATACAGGCACCAAAAGTCTTGAAGATTGAAGTTGATTTTGATGATTATGTTATATAAAAAAGTGTCTCCGACATTTGAATTGTCAACTTCCCACAGACTCCGATTCGGAAACTGAAAGCAGCGATGTTTCTTAATTTTTTGCTTCTCCGCTGGCGCTTTCCAACAGCTCCTGCAGGTATTTAATATATCGAATCGCGGCCCGCATTGTCTCCAGTTTACTCAGCTGTTTATTGCTGCTCCTGATGGGTAGGTGGTCGTGTAATTTGGCGTAGCCCAGGTTTACGCATTTGACCCGCTGCCGTTAACGCTCATTCCTCTTCTGGATGAACGCCGGCTCAAACGGGCACTTGTAAACACCAGATACTTGGAAGATACGACAGTAGTGATGCTCCACAACAATACGAGCCATCGTAAACGATCCGCTCCAGGGTATAAAAACAATAGGAAAGAGCATCTGATTGGGTCGTCGTTTGCTCTGTAGCCACCAGAGGGCGCACAATAACAGCTACTTCCAGCCAGTCGCTCCTGAACAGATGTGTCCATATCCGCACAATTTCCAGATTCAATCGTCCACTGTAAAAAATGATTAGTTGACTGTAAAAAAAACTAAATTGCCTTTATAATTGTTAAATAAACAAACTACGTGCGTAAAAAAAAGGTAAGTACTTGACTTTTTAAAAGTAAAACCAACTTGTCGGATTTAAGGCAACGGGTTTACTCAAACATTAAAGTTGATTTTCGTGATTGTGTTTAAAAAAAGTGTGTTGGACATTTGAATCGTTAACTTCCCACAGACTCCTCCGATTCGGAAACTGAAACCGGCGACATTTCTTCACTCTTCGCTCCTCTTCCGGCGCTCTCCACCAGCTCTTGCAGGTATTTAATATATCGAATCGCGGCCCGAAGCGTCTCCACTTTACTCAGCCGTTTATCGGCGCTCCCGTTGGGAAGGTGATCGCGTAATTTGGCGTAGCCCAGATTTACACACTTGACTCGCTGCCGTTCACGCTCGTTCCTCTTCTGGATGAACGCCGGCTCAAACGGGCACTCGTAAACACCAAAACTGCCGTGAAACGGTGGAAGATACGACAGTAGTGACGCTCCACTACAATACGAGCCATCGTAAACGCTCCGCTCCATGTGCGTCGGGTATAAAAACAATGGGAGAGAGCGTCTGATTGCGTCGTCGTTTGCTCTGTAGCCACCAGAGGGCGCACAATAACGGCTACTTCCAGCCAGTCGCTCCTGAACAGATGTGTCCATATCCGCACAATTTCCAGATCAAATCGTCCACTGTAAAAAGTGATTAGTTGACTTTATGTTTTTACTAAAAAGAGTTAATTCGTTGCCTTATGATTATTATCAAGTAAAAAAAACTCTGTGCGTAAATTTTAAAAGTTAAGTCAATGGGCTTTTAAAACTAAATAAACTTGCTGCTTTTAAGGCAACGGCTTTACTCGGTTTATTTAAAGTAAAGTAACTAATCCCTTTTTCACAGTGTGGTGTCGTTTGGTTCGTAGACAGAAAGCCACGCCCCCTTTGTTCAGGAAGTTGTGCTAATGCTCCAGGATTTCCTGCGGTGAGGAAGCATCGTCGTCTTCAGTGATAAACGCCTCCTGTTTTCTCTTTGATAGCCTGTGAGGGATTTTGAGAGAGCCAGACGTTAAAACTTCAAACACGCTCCAGATTAGGATAATCAGCGTTTAGGCTGAGCTTCAAACACAAGGATAAACCCGCGGACGCTCCTCGATATTAACACGGATTTAGCATAAAACAGAGCTGAAGATGGCACCATCACTATCTGTTCTCAAATCTCTTTTAAAAACCGACCTGTTCAGTGTGGCCTATTAATCTTACACTGATAGTTCTGTCGATGGCTTTGTTTCTGATTATATATGTGTTGTTTGTGTTGTTTTTATGGTTTTCTCTAGATTTTCACTGAATATTACTCTGTCTTTAGCACTTCGGTCAGTCGTGTGGCTGTTTTGAAATGTGCTCTATGAGTAAATCAACTTGAACTGAAAGCAGTTGAGGGTCAACCAGCTGTAAACATTACCTTAAAGCTGAAGAAATCCGTTTTCGACTGGTGTTTGGTTTCATTCTTTCATTTTCAGGTTGCTGGTTTGAGCCTCGGCTGGGTCAGTTGGTGTTTCTGTGTGGAGTTTGCATGTTCTCCCTGTGTTGGCGTTGGTTTCCTCTGGGTGCTCCGGTTTCCCTCACAGTCCAAACACATGCGCTATAGGGGAACTGATCAACTACACTGGCTGTAGTGTATGAGTGTTTATGGGTGTTTCCCAGTACTGGGTTGCAGCTTGAAAGGTATCCATTGTATAAAACATGTGCTGGAATAGTTGGCGGTTCATTTTGCTGTGGCAACCCCTGATCAATAAAGGGACTAAGCCGAAGGAAAATGAATGAATGTTATGGTGATTCAACAGGAGATGTGGATGTACATGAGGTTTGTGTTATGTCGGCATTGGTGTGTTTCTGGATAGCAGTGTCTGTGTGTGTGTGTGTGTGTGTGTGTTAGTGTGTGTGTGTGTGTTTAATCCATCTCTAATTTACGACTACACCAGATTTACAGCAACAGAGCAGAAAAACAGCCTTTTTATGTGTGTGTGTGTTATTTAAAGAAGGTTCTGCACTTGTCTTCTGTCTATCGTGTGTGTGTGTTTGTGTGTGTGTGTGTGTGTGTGTGTGTGTGTGTGTGTGTGTGTGTGTGTGTGTGTGTGTGTGTGGAAATCCCCTCTCTGTGAAGCGCTGTCAGATTAAACACATTGAGGAGGAAATAATGAATGAAAACTCGTGCGTGTTTCTCCATCAGAGCAGCGCAGCTTCAGCTTTACTTTAATTTGATTTGATTCTCTTTTCTATTTAATAGTTTTTATCTGTTTGTTTGTTTTGCTGTGATGTAGAGTGACCATTAATAAAGGTGCCTTTAAATACAGTTTATTATTATTATTGTATGTAATATTATTATTATTATTATTATTATTATATGTATTATTATTATTATAATTATTGTTATTATATGTATTATTATTATTATTATTATTTTATGTATTATTATTATTATTAATATTATTATTATTATTATTTTATGTATTATTATTATTATTATTATTATTATTATGATATAGCAAATTGGCAATACAAGATGATTATTAAATATGACATAACAATTTTTACAAATTACATAAAAACATATACAAGAGCAGCATTTTAAGCAATTTTAAAAAAACTAAATATTTTTTTAAGGAAACCAGGGCTTCAATTATACAGAAAAAAATCTGTTTGTTTGTTTTGCTGTGATGTACAGTGACCATTAATAAAGGTGCCTTTAAATACAGCTTATTATTATTATTATTATTATTAAATAATAAAAGTACAAAAAAGTGCAAATGTGCCGATTTTCATTAACAACAATTATTATTTTGCTTTCTATTTGTTTTGCTGCATTAATGACAATTTGGGCCAAATAAAATGCAATTACATTTTTATCAAAATCTCAAAAAAAGAAAAAAAAATATTTATATACACACAGTTGAAGTCAGAATTATTCGCCCTCCTGTTTATTTTTTTCTCCAATTTTTGTTTAACAGAGAGC
>NC_141042.1:1112500-1137500 GCF_052040795.2 Danio rerio
CTAATCTCTCGCTATACACTTTACTAACCCATGAGGGTGTTTTAACCTTTTAATCAAAATTCGAAGTAGTCACATATAGGCGTATAGGCAGAAATGAAGCTTCGGACGTCACTGATCACGTGATGATGGCAAAACGAATCAAGCTCCAGTGCTTCACTGCAAAATGCATCGTTGTCTGCGAAACCTCGGTTTACAGTGGGGGAATGACATCTGATGCGGTGCAGAGTTTGTTGTTGTCTTAGTGCGATTTATTGATTACATATTATATATATTATTGACATAATGCTTTCAGCATGTTATAACAGCTCGCCACCCAGTGATAAGCACAGTTATTCTGCAAAATTAACATTAAAGTGAGCGGCGTTCATCTGACAGCTCCATTTGCGATAGCATCTTCCCAAGGATTATTGGATGAGATGAAATGACCAAGCTTCCAGCCCCAAATACACAACCATCTCATTGAAGCTCCGAGTGATTTAACAAGACGTGTGATCATGTGCAAGAAATAATGTTCCATGATTACCAGATTCAAAAACATATAGTGCTAAAACCTGAAGTTCTGCCTAGACTAAGACAAGGAAAGAAGATGGAGCTAATGTCATACAAGGCCTGGGTGATCATCAACAAGCAAAACTGACAGCAAACTTCACCTGTGGGTATGTGAGCTTACACATAGAGGTAAAGTTGGTTTTATATTTGCACATTCCGACTTTCCCCTTAATAATAGAATTTCATAAAAGTATTATTTGCTAACTCTAAATAGCGAAATCATATTAGCAGCAAATGAATATCAAAGCACAACACTGCTCACAGTCAAATAACAATGTTAATGTCGGCAGGGGGCGCCAGATCTGCACAGAACCTGCTCTAAGTGGACAGGCAGGGGGCGCCAGACCCTCCCTTCAGGATGTGTTGGGAGGCTGAGAGAAACTTCCACTGCAGACAGAAAGTGTTGAGGTGAGAGTGTGTGTGTGTGTGTGTGTGTGTGATGGCGCTCAGAGCTGCGCTGCTGAAGAGCATCTGGTACGCCTTCACTTCTCTGGACACCGAAGACAGCGGAAAAGTGTCCAAATCACAACTCAAGGTAGGGTGTGCGAGTGTGTGTGTTTGTGTGTAAAAATGTGTGTGTGTGTGTGTGTGTGTGTGAGAGAGAGAGAGAGAAGCTATGTCAATTTGAGTTTGTGTCTGTGACTGGTGTGAGAATGTGAGTAAATATGTGTTTGATTATGAGTGGGTGTGTTAGAATGTGTGTAAATGTGTGTGAATAAGAGTGTATGTGTGTGTGATTATGAGTGTGTTTGTTGATGGAGGAAAATCAGGGCTTTAATGATGCTTTTGAAACTTTGTTTCACCATCAAACACATTTGATTAGAATATGAAATTAAAGACTTCTAGACGATATTTTTATGCAGTTGTTTAATGAAAAAAAATTAAATAAATGTTTGTCCTTTCTATTTAGTCATTTATTTACTTTGTATCGTCTCCTTGATATATGAAGTTAATAATAATAATAATGAAGTTAATAATACTGTAATATTTCTGAACCGTATTAAGAAAAGCTCTTTAATTATTCTACTGTTGCTATGGTAACACAACACCTATAGTAACTGATCTGTTGTGGTGATTCTACTGTTGCTATGGTAACACAACTACTATAGTTACTGATCTGTTGTGGTGATTCTATTGTTGCTATGGTAACACAACTACTATAGTTACTGATCTGTTGTGGTGATTCTACTGTTGCTATGGTAACACAACTACTATAGTTACTGATCTGTTGTGGTGATTCTACTGTTGCTATGGTAACACAACTACTATAGTTACTGATCTGTTGTGGTGATTCTATTGTTGCTATGGTAACAATGCCTATAGTAACTGATCTGTTGTGGTGATTCTACTGTTGCTATGGTAACACAACACCTATAGTAACTGATCTGTTGTGGTGATTCTACAGTTGCTATGGTAACACAACACCTATAGTAACTGATCTGTTGTGTTAATTCTTCTGTTGCTATGGTAACATAGCAACTATAGTAACTGATCTGTTGTGGTAATTCTACTGTTGCTATGGTAACACAACACCTATAGCAAGTGATCTGTTGTGGTGATTCTACTGTTGCTATGGTAACACAATACCTATAGTGAACTGTGCTTTTAAGACTCTTCATGCCCTCATTTGCATATGTGAGATTGTGTAACTGTTGTTTTAGTTAATCTGTCTCACACTCTGAGGCTTTACTCGGATCAACACCAAAACAAAAGCTGCAGTCAGTCTGTTTGTGTGTACGTCTTTATATTTGTGTGTGTGTGTGTGTGTGTGTGTTTGTTTGTCTTTGAGACCAAATCCCCCCACAAGCATAGCTAAACTAGTAGTGTGTGTGTGTGTGTGCAGGTTTTGTCTCATAACCTTCACAGTGTGTTGCGGATCCCTCATGACCCCGCGGCCCTTGAGAGACACTTTAGTGATGATGACGACGGCCCCGTGTCCAGCCAGGGGTACATGCCCTACCTGAACCAGTTCATTCTGGACAAGGTGCAAAACAACACACACAAATACACACACACAAACACACACACTTTTTTTCCTTCTATAATAAATGACATGCGTTTAAGAAGATGCAACAAGATTAAGTAGCCCCACCTTAAAAGATTAATAGCCCCGCCCTGAATGACAGATAGCCCCGCCATAAGGGACTGATAGCTCTGCCCTAAATGACAGATAGTCACGCCCTAATGGGCAAGTAGATCTGCCCGAAATTACATATAGTTACGCCCTAAAGGACAAGTAGCTCCACCCTAAAGGACTAGTTGCTCCGCACTGAATGACAAATAGTCACGCCCTAAAGGACTCATAGCTCCGCCCTAAATGACAGATAATCACGCGCTAAAGGAGTAGTAGCTCCACCCTAAAAGAATGATATTCAATCCCTAAAGGATTAGTATCTCCGCCCTAAATGACAGATAGTCACGCCCTAAAAGACTAGTATCTCCGCCCTAAATGACAGTTAGTCACGCCCTAAAAGACTAGTAGTTCTGCCCTAAATGACAGATAGTCACGCCCTAAAAGACTAGTATCTCCGCCCTAAATGACAGATAGTCACGCCCTAAAAGACTAGTAGCTCTGCCCTAAATGACAGACAGTCACGCCCTAAAGAACTAGTAGCCCCGCCCTAAATGACAAATAGTCACGCCCTAAAGGACTAGTAGCTCATCCCTAAAGGACTAGTAGCTCCACCCTAAATGACATATAGTCACGGCCTAAAGGACTAATAGCTCCGCCCTAAATGACATATAGCGCCCTAATTGACTAGTAGCGCTGCCCTAAATTACATATAGACACACCTTAAAGGACTAGTAGCTCCGCCCTAAATGACATATAGCGCCCTAATTGACTAGTAGCTCTGCCCTAAATTACATATAGACACGCCCTAAAGGACTAGTAGCTCCGCCCTAAATGACATATAGCGCCCTAATTGACTAGTAGCTCCGCCCTAAATTACATATAGACACGCCCTAAAGGACTAGTAGCTCTGACCTAAATGACATATAGACACACCCTAAAGGACTAGTAGCTCCACCCTAAATGACATATAGCACCCTAATTGACTAGTAGCTCCGCCCTAAATTACATATAGACACGCCCTAAAGGACTAGTAGCTCCGCCCTAAATGACATATAGCACCCTAATTGACTAGTAGCTCTGCCCTAAATGACATAAAGACACGCCCTAAAGGACTAGTAGCTCCGCCCTAAAGGACTGATAGTCACGCCCTAAAGGACCAGTAGTTCCTTCCTAAAGGCATTCCATTTGACCAGAAGTGAAGAAAGTGGGTTCGAGGGGGAGGGACTGTTATGATATTAGATTTAAGATTCTGAGGGTAAATAGATTTTTAGAGAATGATGAAGTGCACAGATACAGCATTTATACCGAGCACTACAATAAACAAATAAAAATAAGAAGAGTGCATTTTGATTGTTGAGACCGGATCCTGCTGGAGAAATGATGTTGTGTGTGTGTGTGTGTGTGTGAAGGTGACGGAGGGCACGTTTGTTAAAGAGGAGGTGGATGAGCTTTGCTGGACGCTGTGCTCCAAGAAGAACTACCACCCAGCCGATGATCAGCTCCTAACCAATCAGGACGCTCTGAGGCTGTGGTGTCTGTTCAACTTCCTGGCGGACGACCAATACCCGCTGACACTGGTGCCGGAGGAGGTGAGGAACTCTCTGGAGAGATGCTCAGGTGCTAGATCTGGGTGGACATCCGCTTAAAGGGCTCGTTCACACAAAAGATTCTGTCTTCATCATGATGAGATGTGCTCCAACATTAGGCACGTTCACATCAAGACTGAGCACACATCTGAATAAACACTGTGCTGCGGCCCACAGATCACACCATTATGCCTTTCTTCTCTTTCATTCTCTTATAATCTGTTTAACACATTTTCATCTGCTTTAATAACATTTTCTGTCTCCTTTATTCCTGTTTATGTGAAGCACTTTGAATGATCATTGTGTGTTTTACTCTGCTGTTACCGTGTGTGTGTGTGTGTGCGAGGTGGAGTACCTGCTGCGTAAGCTCAGCGCTGTGCTGCCGGTGGAGCTGAGCTGTGTGGAGCTGGAGGAGTGTGTGTCGCAGGAGTGTGTGTCTCCGTCGCAGGAGTGTGTGAGTGTGTGGAGTTTCCTGCATCTGGTGAACCGCAGCGCCGTCAGTCGAGGAGTCGACGCCGACAGCTTCAGTCTCGCTGTGGAGAAGGTGTACAGAGAGGTGGTGGGAAACGTGCTGAAGGAGGTGCGCTGGAGTGCTGTGTGTGTGTGTGTGTGAATGTGACGTGTGTGCATGTCTGTATGTGGGTGTGTTGTGTGTATCTGTGTGTATCTGTGTGTATGTTTTACGTGTGTGTGTGTGTGTGTGTGTGTGTGTGTGTGCACGTGCACGTGCAGGGTTACCTGTGGAAGAAGGGTCACCTGCGCAGGAACTGGACGGAGCGCTGGTTCTGTCTGAAGCCCGGCTCTTTCTCCTACTATGTGAGTGAGGACGCGCGGGACTGCAGGGGTGTGATAGAGATGGACCACAACTGCTGTGTGGAGGTGTGATCCGCCGCTCATTTGTCTGATTGTGATTGACACTTTGACTGACACTTGTCTGATTGTGATTGATGATTGACACTTGTCTGACTGTGATTGATGATTGACACTTGTCTGATTGTGTTTGATGATTGACACTTTGATTGACACTTGTCTGACGGTGATTGATGACTGACACTTGTCTGATTGGGATTGATGACTGACACTTGTCTGATTGTGATTGATGACTGACACTTTGATTGACACTTGTCTGACTGTGATTGATGATTACACTTGTCTGATTGTGATTGATGACTGACACTTGTCTGATTGGGATTGATGATTGACACTTGTCTGACTGTGATTGATGATTGACACTTGTCTGATTGTGATTGATGATTGACACTTGTCTGATTGTGATTGATGATTGACACTTGTCTGATTGTGATTGATGATTGACACTTGTCTGATTGTGTTTGATGATTGACACTTTGATTGACACTTGTCTGACGGTGATTGATGACTGACACTTGTCTGATTGGGATTGATGACTGACACTTGTCTGATTGTGATTGATGACTGACACTTTGATTGACACTTGTCTGACTGTGATTGATGATTACACTTGTCTGATTGTGATTGATGACTGACACTTGTCTGATTGGGATTGATGATTGACACTTGTCTGACTGTGATTGATGATTGACACTTGTCTGACTTTGATTGATGATTGACACTTGTCTGACTGTGACTGATGATTGACACTTGTCTGACTTTGATTGATGATTGACACTTGTCTGACTGTGATTTAAGATTGACACTTGTCTGATTGTGATTGATGATTGACACTTGTCTGATTGTGATTGATGATAGACACTTGTCTGACTGCGATTGACGACTGACACTTGTCTGATTGTGATTGACGACTGACACTTGTCTGATTGTGATTGATGATGGACACTTGTCTGATTGTGATTGATGATTGACACTTGTCTGACTGTGATTGACAACTGACACTTGTCTGATTGTGATTGACAGTTGTCTGACTGTGATTGATGATTGACACTTGTCTGATTGTGATTGATGATTGACACTTGTCTGATTGTGATTGATGACTGACACTTTGATTGACACTTGTCTGATTGTGATTGATGATTGACACTTGTCTGACTGTGATTGATGATTGACACTTGTCTGATTGTGATTGATGATTGACACTTGTCTGACTGTGATTGACAACTGACACTTGTCTGATTGTGATTGACAGTTGTCTGACTGTGATTGATGATTGACACTTGTCTGATTGTGATTGATGATTGACACTGTGATTGACACTTGTCTGACGGTGATTGATGACTGACACTTGTCTGATTGGGATTGATGATTGACACTTGTCTGATTGTGATTGATGATTGACACTTGTCTGACTGTGATTGATGATTGACACTTGTCTGACTTTGATTGATGATTGACACTTGTCTGACTGTGATTGATGATTGACACTTGTCTGACTTTGATTGATGATTGACACTTGTCTGACTGTGATTGATGATTGACACTTGTCTGACTTTGATTGATGATTGACACTTGTCTGACTGTGATTTAAGATTGACACTTGTCTGATTGTGATTGATGATTGACACTTGTCTGATTGTGATTGATGATTGACACTTGTCTGACTGCGATTGACGACTGACACTTGTCTGATTGTGATTGACGACTGACACTTGTCTGATTGTGATTGATGATGGACACTTGTCTGATTGTGATTGATGATTGACACTTGTCTGACTGTGATTGATGATTGACACTTGTCTGATTGTGATTGATGATTGACACTTGTCTGACTGTGATTGACAACTGACACTTGTCTGATTGTGATTGACGACTGACACTTGTCTGATTGTGATTGATGATTGACACTTGTCTGATTGTGATTGACAGTTGTCTGACTGTGATTGATGATTGACACTTGTCTGATTGTGATTGATGATCGACACTTGTCTGACTGTGATTGACGACTGACACTTGTCTGACTGTGATTGACGACTGACACTTGTCTGATTGTGATTGACACTTGTCTGACTGTGATTGATGATTGACACTTGTCTGATTGCGATTGATGATTGACACTTGTTTGATTGTGATTGATGATTGACACTTGTCTGGTGGTGATTGGGACTGGTTTGGCTTTGATTGACAGCTCTGGTTGACAGGTTTGGCTATGATTGACAGGGTAAATGTGATTGTCAGTTCTGACTGTGATTGACAGGTGCTGCCAGATCGTGATGGAAAGAGGTGCATGTTCTGTGTAAAGACCCTCAACAAGACCTTCGAGATCAGCGCACCAGACTCCAGACAGAGACAAGAGTGGATCACAGGTCTGAGATCAACACATAAACACAGCAGAGAAACGTCTCCTGAGAGATACAATATTTAAAGACTAGTGATGTCCTGTTAGAGACTGTCACGTTCAAAAAATAAGAGTCAAAGAGGATCCAGGTGCGAGTGATTAAAGTTTATTTGACTAAGTCAAAATAAACAAACAATAAAAGTGACAGGCTAGGAGGACGTCGAACACAGGGCAAGCGCACAAGCGCACAAACCTGCAACCGTGACAAGAGACTAGTTAAAGACCAGTGATGTCCTGTTAGAGACTAGTTAGAGTAGTGACGTCCTGTTAGAGACTAGTTAAAGAGTAGTGACGTCCTGTTAGAGACTAGTTAAAGAGTAGTGATGTCCTGTTAGAGACTAGTTAAAGAGTAGTGATGTCCTGTTAGAGACTAGTTAAAGAGTAGTGATGTCCTGTTAGAGACTAGTTAAAGAGTAGTGATGTCCTGTTAGAGACTAGTTAAAGAGTAGTGATGTCCTGTTAGAGACTAGTTAAAGAGTAGTGATGTCCTGTTAGAGACTAGTTAAAGACTAGTGATGTCCTGTTAGATGTCATGTTAGAGACTAGTTAAAGACCAGTGATGTCCTGTTAGAGACTAGTTAGAGTAGTGACGTCCTGTTAGAGACTAGTTAAAGAGTAGTGATGACCTGTTAGAGACTAGTTAAAGAGTAGTGATGTCCTGTTAGAGACTAGTTAAAGAGTAGTGATGTCCTGTTAGAGACTAGTTAAAGAGTAGTGATGTCCTGTTAGAGACTAGTTAAAGAGTAGTGATGTCCTGTTAGAGACTAGTTAAAGAGTAGTGATGTCCTGTTAGAGACTAGTTAAAGACTAGTGATGTCCTGTTAGATGTCATGTTAGAGACTAGTTAAAGACCAGTGATGTCCTGTTAGAGACTAGTTAGAGTAGTGACGTCCTGTTAGAGACTAGTTAAAGAGTAGTGATGTCCTGTTAGAGACTAGTTAAAGAGTAGTGATGTCCTGTTAGAGACTAGTTAAAGAGTAGTGATGTCCTGTTAGAGACTAGTTAAAGAGTAGTGATGTCCTGTTAGAGACTAGTTAAAGAGTAGTGATGTCCTGTTAGAGACTAGTTAAAGAGTAGTGATGTCCTGTTAGAGACTAGTTAAAGACTAGTGATGTCCTGTTAGATGTCATGTTAGAGACTAGTTAAAGACCAGTGATGTCCTGTTAGAGACTAGTTAGAGTAGTGACGTCCTGTTAGAGACTAGTTAAAGAGTAGTGACGTCCTGTTAGAGACTAGTTAAAGAGTAGTGATGTCCTGTTAGAGACTAGTTAAAGAGTAGTGATGTCCTGTTAGATGTCATGTTAGAGACTAGTTAAAGACTAGTGATGTCCTGTTAGAGACTAGTTAAAGACTAGTGACGTCCTGTTAGAGACTAGTTATGTCCTTTAAAGACTAATTATGCCCTGTGACAAGCTAGTTATGTCCAGTTAGAGACTAGTAATGTCTGGTTACAGACTACTTTTTTCTGGTTAGAGACTAGTAATGTCCAGTTACAGACTAGTTATGCCTATTAGAGACTGGGTATGTCTGGTTAGAGACTAGTTATGTATGGTTAAAAAGTAGTTATGTCCTTTAAGAGACAAGTGACGTCTGTGAGAGACTAGTGACGTTTGTTAAAGTTATGTACGGTATGAAATTAGTTACGCCCGGTTAGAGGCTAGTAATGTCCTGTTAGAGACTAGTAATGTGCCATTTGAGGCTAGTTATGTCCTTTTAGAGACTAGTTATGCCTGGTTAAATACTAAATATGTCCGGTTGGAGACTGGTGATGTCTGTGAGAGACTAGTGATGTCTGTGAGAGACTAGTTATGTACAGTTAGAGACTAGTTATGTCTGGTTAGACACTAATTATGTCTAGTTATGTCCTTTTAGAGACTAGTTATGCCTGGTTAAATACTAAATATGTCCGGTTGGAGACTGGTGATGTCTGTGAGAGACTAGTGATTTCTGTGATAGACAAGTTATATCCGGTTAGACACTAGTTATGTACAGTTAGAGACTAGTTATGTCCAGTTAGAGACTAGTTATGTCTGGTTAGACACTAGTTATGTACAGTTAGAGACTAGTTATGTCCAGTTAGAGACTAGTTATGTCTGGTTAGACACTAGTTATTTCCAATTAGAGACTAGTTATGTCTGGTTAAAGACTAGTTATGTCCTGTTAAAAACTAGTTATGTTTGGTTAGAGACTAGTTATATCCTAATAATACAGAAAAGCTGTGTCCGGTTAGTGATACTACTAGCATTTTTTCTCTAATTCAGATCTACCTGTAAATGCTTTCATACTGCTGTAATAGTGTGTGTGTGTGTGTGTGTGTGTGCGTGTGTGTGTGTGTGTGTTTTCAGCCATACACACAGCTCTGCGTCTGTCCTCATCAGGCCGCTGGTCCTTGCATGAGGAGCTGAAGTGTATCCGGCGGGAGCAGCGGGCGGAGCGGGAGCGTAGGCGTGTGCTGCGGGTGGAGGAGATGCGGAGGCTGAAGGAGCTGCAGGAGGAGCGCGAGGAGCAGCAGGTGGAGCTGCAGCTGCTGAAGGAGGCGCAGAAACAGAGCCGAGAATCCCTGCAGCGGGAGGAGCAGAGGAGGCGCAGCCAGCATGAGGAGATGCAGAACACACTCAAGAGACAACTGCAGGAGGCCCAGGAGGTGCACAACACACACACACACACACATATTCTTGTATTCTTGTGGGTTGGTTCTGAGTTGCACGTGTGTGTGTGTTTATTTTTCCAATGTGTGTGTGTGTATGTATTCAAATGTGTGTGTGTGTGTCAGGCACGGGAGAATCTCCGCGCTGAGGTTGCAGTTCGTGATCTGGAGGCTGAACATCAGCAGAGGAGAATCAGAGAGCTGGAGGATCTTCATCAGCGGTTGCAGGAGGCACTACAGCTGCAGATCAGAGCCAGACAAGAGGAGGAGACCTACAGATACACACAGACCAGGTGGACACACACACACACACACACATATATTCTGTCAACATGTCTGTGTAATTATCAAAGGTCACCACGGCGGAATGAACCGCCAACTTATCTAGCATATGGTTTAACAAAGCGGATTCCCTTCCATCCACAACCCAGCAATGGGAAACACCCAAACACACTTACCCACACTCATAAACTACGGCCAATCTAGTTTATTCAGTTCCCCTATAGCGACTGTGGGGGAAACCGGAGCACCCGGAGGAAACCCACGCCAACATGGGGAGAACATGCAAACTCCACACAGAAACACCAACTGACCCAGCCAGGACTTGAACCAGCGACCTTCTTGTTGTGAGGTTTCCCTACTGTCCCAACCTTTTCTGATTTTTGTTTGTATATCACACTTACACATCTCTCTCTCTCTCACACACACACACACACACACACACGCACACACACACACACACATGCACACACACGCACACACACACACAGATCACACACACACATATCATACTCACACACACACACACAACATACATGCACAGACAGTTACACACGTCATACACACACATATCACAAACACATGTAACACATACACATCACACACATAAACACATCACACACATATCATACACACACACACATCAATCACACACACACACACACACACACACCCACACACACTTACACAAATGCATGTCAGTTTCACATACACTCACACACACACACACACACACACACACACACACACACACACACACACACACACACACACACACACACACCCACACACACTTACACAAATGCATGTCAGTTTCACATACACTCACACACACACACACACACACACACACACACACACACACACACACTCAAACCCACATATATACTGTTCACCCTATCTACTCACTTACTAACACACACACACACACACACGCCCAGAGAGACATATAGACAGACAGAGAGACAGAAAGGTTGTGAGTGACATTTAAAGGAAGCGTCGCCCTAAAAACACATTGAAACACACACTTACACACACACTCACACACACACACACACACACACACACTGAATATTCTGAAATATTTATATATTTAAATGAGACAACATAAATAGAAACTATAGATAATAGAATAGAAATAGAAATAGAACTGTGTTCTGTGTAAATCTCTCTTTCTCTCTCTCTCTTTATATATATATATACACACACACACACATCTGTTTTCTGTATTTCTTTTTGTATTTGTTTTCGTATATATACACACACACTCAAATATATGTTTTTGTTGTTCTCATTAGATTTACATGTGTTCGTATTTAAACAATACATTAGACACACACACACACACACACACACACACACACACACACACACACACACACACACACACATAAATATGTACACTTATTCATTTCACATGTATAGTTAACAAAGACTAACATTTGCTTAAAGACACATATAGCCAAGTTATGAGAGGAGGTTTGGGTTGCATAATGGTCTCATCTGGAGCTACGGCTAATAGATAAAGACATGGTAAAATTCTCTCTCTCTTTCACACACACACACACACACACACACACACACACACACAGTAAAACCGCTCTCGTGACACTTCCTGTCATCATGTTGTGGTACGAGCAGCTCATTAAAAGTTGCACAAACGTTTTGTGCGTCGGCTGCAGATTCACCACATTACTGACAGCAGTTTATCAGACACACTGATTATGAGTGTGTGTGGGTGTGTGTGTGTGTGTGTCTGATTAAGACACAGAACACACAGCTTAAGCTCCAGTGCTGCATTTTAGAGCTTCATGCAAGTGTGTTTAGTGGTTCGGTTGCTGTTAGCGCCTGCGTGATTTAACACAGCATAACTTGTCCAAGCGCTAGTTTTATTTTAAAAGCTGCACATCTTGCTAGCTTGAAGAGCATTCATGTTTCTGGTCCTTATTTTTGTACAAACGGATGTTTCTGCCACTTATCTGTGAGTGGTTCTAGTGTTTATCAGCTTAAACGTTGATAATTAGGGTATTTAACAGTTAATAAGGATTTTCAACCGTAGCTTTGTTAACATTGATACAGTGGTTTGGTGTTTAACACTGTTAGTCGTGGTGTTTCTGGTGTTTATCAGTATTAGTAATTATATTTCTGGTGTTTAGCTTTGTTAGAATTATTATTTTTGGTGTTAAGCTGTCCTAGCATGTATATTTCCGGTGTTTATCCATGTCAAAATTAATATTTCTGGTGTTTAGCTGTCCGAACATTTAAATGTCTGGTGTTTTTCCATGTAAGAATTAATGTTTCTGGTGTTTATGCATTTTAGAAATATATTTTTGGTGTTTAGTTGTCTTAGCATGTATTTTTTCTGGTGTTTATCTATGTTAGAATTAATATTTTTGGTGTTTAGCTGTCCTAACATGTATATTTCTGGTGTTTATCCATGTAGGATTGATATTTTTTTGTTTAGCTGTCCTAATATGTACATTTTTGGTGTTTATTTATGAAAAGATTGATATTCTTGGTGTTCAGCTGTCCTAACATGTATATTTCTGGTGTTTATCCGTGTTAGGATTGGAATTTATGGTGTTTAGCTGTTCTAACATGTATATTTCTGGTGTTTATCCATGTTAGCAGCGACATTTTTTAGTTTTTAGCTGTCCAAACATTAATATTCCTTGTGTTTATCTCTGGCAGGATTATTATTTTTGGTATTTAATTGTCCTAACATGTATATTTCTGGTGTTTGTCCATGTAAGCAGTGATATTTTTGGTGTTTAACTGTCCTAACATGTATATTTCTGGTGTTTATCTATGTTAGGATTAATATTTTTGGTGTTTAGCTTTCTAACATGTATATTTCTGGTGTTTATCTATGTTTGGATTGATATTCTTGGTGTTCAGCTGTCCTAACATTAATATTTATGTTGTTTATCCATATTAGGATTAATATTTTTGTTCTTTAGCTGCCCTAACATTGTTATTTCTTGTGTTTATCCATGTAAGCAGTGATATATTTGGTGTTTAGCTATCCTAACATTATTTCTGGGGTTTGTCCATGTTAGGGTTGAACTTTTTGGTGTTTAGCTGTCCAAACGTTAGGATTGGTATTTTGGTCTTTAGCTGTCCTAACATGTATATTTCTGGTGTTTATCCATGTTAGGGTTGACCTTCTTGGTGTTTAGCTGTCCTAACGTTAATATTTCTGGTGTTTATCAATGTTAGGATTGGTATTTTTGTTCTTTAGCTGCCCTAACATTATTATTTCTTGTGTTTATCCATGTTAGCAGTGATATATAATGGTTGTTTAGCTGTCCTAACATGTATATTTCTGGTGTTTATCCATGTTAGGGTTGACCTTCTTGGTGTTTAGCTGTCCAAACATTAATATTTCTGGTGTTTATCAATGTTAGGATTGGTATTTTTGTTCTTTAGCTGCCGTAACATTATTATTTCTTGTGTTTATCCATGTTAGCAGTGATATATATTGGTTGTTTAGCTGTCCTAACATGTATATTTCTGGTGTTTATCCATGTTAGGGTTGACCTTCTTGGTGTTTAGCTGTCCTAACATTAATATTTCTGGTGTTTATCAATGTTAGGATTGGTATTGTTGGTTTTAAGCTGTCCAACCATTAATTTTTCTAGTGTTTAGCTCTATTAGCAGTGATATTTTTAGTGTTTAGCTTTCGTAACATTAATAGTTTTTGTGATTATCTATGTTAGTATTAGTATTTTTAGTCTTTGGCTGTCCTAACATTAATATTTCTAGTGTTTATATATGTTAAGATTGAAATTTTTGGTCTTTAGCTGTCCTAACATGTATATTTCTGGTGTTTATCCATGTAAGCAGTGATGTTTTTGGTGTTTAGCTGTCCTAACATGTATATTTCTGGTCTTTATCTATGTTAAGATTGAAATTTTTGGGGTTTAGCTGTCCTAACGTCAATATTTTTGGTGTTTAATCATGTTAGGATTGATATTTTGGGTGTTTAGCTGCCTTAACATGTACTTTTTATGGCCTGCTGTGTGCAGGCTGCTGGCGGAGGAGGAGGAGAAGGTGAAGTCTCTGCTGGCACTGCAGGAGGAACAGGAGGAGCAGATCCTTCAGACAGAGAGAGAGAAGCAGGAGCTGAAGCTGGAGATGGAGAGAAAGTGCCAGGCTCTGGAGGAGGCGCAGGGCCAGCTGGATAAAGTGCGGGCCAGCCGGCGCAGAGTGGACCAGGACATCGCTGTGAGATTCACACTCAATTATCTGCAAATCTGGAAAAAATGCCTTTTTTTAGTCCAAATATCATAATGAAGGATTTTCTAGACAAGGAAAAATATTGTCTTGTTTTCAGAAATATGAAAAATAAAATACGTTTGCAGCTTCTGGTTCATTCAGACTTTAAATAATGAGTCAAAATTCTGTAAAATTTTCCTTAAAACCAGCAAAATATTCTGCAAATGGGGTAAGAAAATAAGATTATAACTGAAAGCTGCAACCAATTTTTTTTCGTATAGTAAAGCAGTTTCTAGAGAAATGGAATATTTAATGAGAAATCAGTGGGCGTGGCTTGTTTTTTCTACTGCAAGCTGATTGGATGTAGTAAAGTAGGTGTTTTATTCAGAAAGATGGAGAAAATGGTTTGGAGAGAGTTATTACAACCTAACAGACTCCTCCTGCTCACCATTTCTGTTTGATGCCCAAACTGACAGCTAGAGGGGCGTGGTTAAGCATGTTAGCCACGCCCAATACCTCAGACAGACCTAATCTGAGAATTGAACCGAAAACATATTTGCAAAGGTGCAAATTTCAGATTTTAGTTCAAGATTGTAAGGGTAAACCTAATTTTTTTTTCTTAATGACATGCACAGATGATTCATTCATCACTAGCAATGAGAGCTAACCAAATCAGTATAGTTAGTTTTGATTTCATGTGTACTTTTAAGTTTTAATTATTGAATTTTTTTAACGCCAGAACAGCTTTATGAATGATTTACACAAGAATGAGAGAATGAGGTGCAGTGTTCTGACATGTTTTTTTTGATTTAGCAGCATATTCATGAGTTTATCCATCCGCAGGCTGCTCAGCGTAAACTCCGGCAGGCCAGTACGAGTGTTAAACACTGGAACGTCCAGATGAACCGCCTGATGCACCCCATCGGCCCTGGAGGTTTGTTCATTTTTACACCATTGCTAAAAAAACAGTGAAACAATTTTTAAAATTCAATAAAAACACAATAGAAACTGTCACAGAAGTTCTAATGGTTTCCACTGCGAACACCATTAAAACTATTACAAGCCTTGAAATTTTAGCCATTAAAACTAGTACATTATTGTCACGATCACCAGCGATCCCATCCTTGCAGATCACTGGAGAGCTACACACCTGTCACTGAACTGGACTACAGATACCATCTTGCACCTCACACACACACCAGTTCCTGATTCCCCCCGATTACACACACACAGCTGGTAGCTCTTCATTGACTGATTACCTGGACATCCAAATGCAGCGTCTTTATTATCAAGAGTAGTCAGGCAAGCAATGGTCACAAGCAGGAGCAAACGGAAGTATAAAGAGCAATCCAAAAACGTAGTCGGCTCAAAGGAGAAGAGATTGGCGGCTTACGGCATAAACAAAACACATAGTGCGCGTCAGGAAACATGGCAAGGAAGAACAAGACAAGGAAATTCATAATAATGCTACAGGTTAACAAGACTCAGCAGTTAGTGTGAGAGGTAAATCTAAAGTCCAGGTGATCAGTGGGGAAATCAGGAAATGGTGTGTGTGTAAGGTGCATGATGGTATTCGTAGTCCAGTTCAGTGACAGATGTGGAGTTCTCCAGCCATCTGCAAGGATTAGATTGCTGGTGATTGTGACAATTATTATGGTTTATACCCAGCAGGCACCTTGATGCAAAAACTACCTTGATGGTAAAACAACATCAAATTGACATCTAAAGTTGGCGTCACAAAAACACGTAAAAAGACGTTTTTTTTTTAATGTCAGTGGAATGTCGTTTTGACACCAAGGTAATTTACATGCATTCCAGGGATACAAACTCCAATGTAAATTTGTAATTAAAGCTGTCAGATGAATTAAACTTTTTATTATTTGTGGTGGTTAAAAGGACCGTTAAAACTGTATATGGATGTCAGATGTATGTCAAGGGTTTTGATGTCCAAATAATTAGCAGTATTCCTGTGTTTTTGATGTCGTTTTGATAGATTTATTGATTTTAACATGCCAAAAATGGAAAGGACCATTAGCTCCCATTAAACCTAATATAAATTCCATTATAACCATTAACCCTTAAAGACCTAGAGCTTATCATTGCAGTTATTACTGTAAATCATATGTTGAATATTTACTGCAAGTGTCATTCATTCATTTTCTTTTCGGCTTAGTCCCTTTATTAATCTGGGGTCGCCACAGCGGAATGAACCGCCAACTTATCCAGCATATGTTTTACACAGCGGATGCCCTTCCAGCTGCAACCCACCACACTCATTCACACTCATACACTACGGTCAATTTTAGCTTACCCAGTTCACCCGTACCTCATGTCTTTGGACCCGTGGGGAAAACCCCAGCACCCGGAGGAAACCCACGCCAACACGGGGAGAACATGCAAACACACAGAAACGCCAACTGACCCAGCCGAGGCTTGAAACAGCAACCTTTTTGCTGTGAGGTGATAGCACTACCTACTGTGCCACCGCGTTCCCCGACTGCAAGTGTTGCCGTGAATATAGGCTGCTGATGTAGTATTAAAACATAAGTAAATAATAGTTATTTTCATGGCAGCTGTCTCGGTTTTTAAGAGTTAAAATGATTACCAAACCATTTAAACTTCTGTTTCTGGTTTTGTTGTAGTTTAGCAGAGATTTTTTTAAACTACAGCTTTGATCTTGACTCATTTTTCTGTCATGTTTTCCTAAAAGAAAGGCGAGCATCCTCTGGTAACCTTCTCGCTCCGCCGGTTCGCATCCCATCCGTCAGTGAGAGCGAATCCAGACCTCCAGAGAAACAAACCATCAAACAAAACAGCCTCGACTGCGAAGAAAGCAGCAGCGCGGAGAATATGGACTGCGGAAACACCGAAAACTCAGAGCCGACGGATGTTTAAGAGAGTTTAGCATGTTGATTTTTTTAAAAGCACCAAAACAAACCCAAAAAAAGCCCCGCCTCTTTTTATACCTCTGCTATGTTTACTACTCGTGTAGCAAAATTTCTCTGGCCCAGCTCTGGCCCACACAGTTAGCACTTGCTTGGCCCACATGCTGTAGTGAATTACGGTACATGACTCGACCGAGTCTGGCTTCCAGACAAGAGCCAAACATAGACCATATCTGGGCCAAGTCTCAAAGCAAAGTTAACAGAGGCTGAACTGGGCCAGATATGTTGGTGTGTCACGACTGCAATGAAATTGATAAAGCCATGACGCATTGCCCTTTAGGTGCGCTATGGGCGTGCTGTTTCTCGAAGAAACCTGATTGGTAGAATTTTTTTGCCTTTATTCAAAATTAATAAAAATGTATCAAGATAGGCCAAACCTACACGGCCCACATACCCATTATTAGCATCTGGGCCAAATGCTACATTTGATATCTGGCCCAAGTGGTGTGCCGCGTTAAAAAACGTTGCCTGGTCTTACCTGGTCAGGCTGGAAAAAGACCAGCTAAATCCAGCAAAAACCAGCTTGACCAGCCTGGTTTAAGCTGGACATAGCTGGTTTTGACTGGGCTTCCAGCCTGCTAGGCTGGTCAAGCTGGTTTTAGCTGGTCATCTTCCAGCCTAACCATCTAAGACCAGGCTGGAAATGGCTGGAAACCAGCCCGGAAGTGGCCAAAACTCTCTAAAACCAGCCTGGTTGACCAGCTAAAACCAGCCAACCAGCCTAGGCTGGTTTAAGCTGGATTTTTCAGCAGGGACCTGATTGGTAGAATTGTTCTTTATTTTAAATAATTATTATTAAATGTACATTAAAAGTGGGTCAAGAAAGGCCAAACTTACGGGCTCACATATACATTTTTTACATCTGGTCCAAATAAACTTGATATTTAATTTGTGCTGCCGTAAAGACGGTGCCACCTCTGCCAAACCCAGGCCATGTTTGGCCCACATGCTGTACGCCAGTGCCAGACGAATGCCAGCTTAATGCCAAATCTGGGCCAGAATTCTTAGTCACTGTGTTTAAATGAGTTTTAGGCCTATAGTGTACATAAATAAAGCTGACATAAACTCGATGAACTTGTCTCTGAATCATAGCTGGAATCGTGACTGACTTTTAAAGGTGTTCTTGTTATTGTTGATTGCTGTGATAAACTTTTTGGTGAAACTGCTGTGGTTTGACTTCCTGTTTCCTGTGTCAGCATATAAGATGCGCTCGTTTAGACAACTGCTGTCTTAGTCAGTGTCATGAAGGATAATAAATGAGTAGAAAAACAACATGTGAGTCTCGACTGTTTTGCTTTTAAGTATCATCTGTATATTTTTGCTCTAAAGGTACTTTGAAAATCACTTCAGGTGGAACAAATGCTATATATAAGCCACCTGAGGTCACAAAAAATAAGTATTTATTGACATGATGAAAATGTGAGGTGAAATATATTTTGAACAGTGTTTGGATGTTCAAAAACATTTAACAAACATTTAAATCTACTTTCATCCCGGTTTCGCGGCGAACGGCGCCATCTCCTGGCGTTGACCGGAAGTCAGCTGAAAACTGTACATGTACAAACATTTAAAAGGGAAATAAAATATTAAAATGACATTTAACAGCGCGTGTGTATTATATATGTCGTAAATTCATAAATAGCCTCGATGAGGAGGTCGTTAAAGGGTTAAATGAAACTGTCCGCGGTGACGTCATGCCAGAGCGGTGACGCGTATGACCGGAGCGCGCTCCGTCGGGACTCCCGTATGAAGATGAAGAGCGTCCCGGTAAACATGAAATACTCCCGCGCTGGAAAATAACGCCAACGGAAGGAGTTAACGGGCCTTCCAAGAGGAAAGATCTGTGGAAAAGTAAGTTTGTTTTTCCTTCGTTTGTCATGTGGAGTGGATTTCATACGAGATTCGGGCTGTTTATGTACGGAGACCGTGAAGTTCACGTCCATGAAAAGTTTTGAAGAGAGTTTTGTGATGTCATGTAAACAGATAGATAGATAGATAGATAGATAGATAGATAGATAGATAGATGTCGTTACACAGACAGAGAGACGGACAGTGTAGGCTTGTTGTTTGTAGGTGAAAATTGTTTTGGGGTGATTTTGGGACAGTTTGTGCTCTTGCAACACTCTCCGGCTTAAAAAAACAAAACAAAAATCTACAGTAACCACCACAGATGTCTTAATGGTTTCTATTAAACATTATCACATTTTGACCATCAAAACCAGCACATTATTTTGTTTTCTAGTGTGTGTTGGGATACATTCCATTAGGATTTATTTGTTTTCTACTTAATTAATTTGACCTTTTAAAGGCAAACAAATGACCAGTAGAGAGTTATGGGATTTGTAGTTTTCATTAAAACTAATATAGAGGTAAAGTTGGTTTTATATTCGCACATTCGTTCATTTAGCAGTCTCTATATTGTTTACCCTGTTACTTATTCGATGACTTTTAAACAACATTAACACTATCTAATTGACTGTGAGCAATGTTGTACTTTAATGGTCATTTGCTGCTTGTATGGTTTAACTATTTACAATTTGCAAAGAACACTTTACTGAAATTATATTATAAAGGAGAATATCCGAATATAAAACTTTACCTCTATAAAACTGATACCGATTCTATTTAAACCCTGATTGTCGGGGTTGTGTTCACTTAAACACACACAAACATACCAGTAACGAGATAAATAATATAACTGGAATTATATTATATTATTATATTATATATATCAAATTATATTATATATATCAAATAACTGGAAAGCCATTTTGAAGGTTATCAAAGGGACAGTTCACCCCAAAATTTCTTCTTAACTTTAATCAAGTTTACTTTTGAACATAAAACAATATATAATGACGAATGTTTAGAAATAAGAAGCTATTTTACATCAAAAGTAGAAACATAAGTAATACACTAGAAGTAATTTGGAATTATGTAGTTTTTTCTTCATTATATCACTTGGGTAAAGTTGGTTTTATAGTTGCACATTTGTTCAGTGACATGTTTCCTATATTGTTTACCATGGTACTTTGAATATTCAGTCTGAAATCACCTGTAAAAATGACTTCAAAGTAACATTTAGCACTATTTAATTGACTGAAAAGTACTCTGATAGTCATTGCATGCATGTATACAAACTGGACTGACACCGTTTCAATTTACTAGAACTTTACTAGAAGTAAAAGAGCTAGAAAAATTAAGGTGAATTGAAGCTGCTTTGTCGCTTTAACTCATCTTTCCATGTAAAAACACACACAAAGAGCCGTCAAGGCCGGAGATACGCACACTCGCATCCAAAAACAAAAAAAAATCTGTCGATGTGAACTTTGAGATGTTTGTAGTGGGATTCGTTCACTGACCCGAAGGCCCATGACCCGCTGAATATCAACACACAACCTGTTCACCGTATCTCCTTGACCTCCAGTGTTGTAGATCTGCTGTTCAACATAGGATGAGTGTCGTTTGCTAAACCACACAGAGGCCTATGTTTGATTTCTGCTAACAGCGTCCGACTGTTCAATCCGTCTGTCTGGTGTCAGGTTCGAGGGAGGTTCCTTCCTTCCTCGCTGTGGTCTGTGTAAATGTCAACACTTGTAGTTTTCCCAGGCTGTCCGTCGCACATTCCTGAAGGCCGTCTGAAAGCGCTCGAGATGGCGAAACGCAGGAGTTTAGGAAAGCAGTGACATTTGCTCTCCAATGAGTGTCAGAGTATTTTGGAGGTTAGCAATGTTGTAACGGAACTGATTTATTGGAGTAGCATTTAAATCTTTAAATTCAGGTGCAGCATGAGTTTTTCTTTATTTGTTATGATTTTAATAGTTCATCATCAGTATTTAATACTCTATTTAATGTAAATATAGTCTGTTTTTTAGGGTTAAAAATGTCATCTTTATTATCATCAAAAAAGTATTTAACAGTAAATATTATTTATTTAAATTTTCTTTCGGCAAATAGAGGTGTCTGCCTTTTTAAGGGGTAAAAAAAATCACTCGTTATAATGATGTTTTTTTTAAAAATAAGATTTTAATCTTTCTAGATGCACCATCAGTTGCGACGCTTTTAGGTGATGATGATTTTAGTAGCTAACAGGGATGATGGCATTGTCTGAATATCACGTTTAACAACTATAGCGAGACGCGATCCAGCGGTACATCGTCGATAAACTGTCCGACGTGCACTGCTCTCTGCTTGAAGCTCAGGGGAGCGCATGACAGTGTGTGTGTGGTCATGTGATGTGCGTTTTCAGCGGACGGAGGGCTGTTCAGAAATGCTAGGTAAAACACGGTGTGGATGTGGTGGATACATTTTTGTTTTAAAATGCCATTTTAACACTAAGACGTATTAGTGTAAACGGGGCCTGAGTGTGTATTTTTCGGAAGCGGGTTTGCTGGCTAAAGCCTGGTTTATACTTCTGCGACAAGTGACCGGCGTGACCCACGGCGCATGGAACGCGCGCAGCTGTGCATTTATACTTCTGTGCGCTATCTCTGATGGTCTGCATTAACACTTCAGAAACACTAGTTGGCAGTGAGGTGTAAATCTTCCTCTGTGTCGAGTTTCTTCGCTGCTTTTCCTGAACACTTCCGGGATGTACAAGTGGCTCAAACTCGCTCATTTTGAGGCAGGAACTGGCAGACGTGCAACAACTTTAACTATGAGGTAAACACAAAACAAAACTTTCCATCAGGAGCTCCTTCATGGGACTCCACACTTGTAAACAATCGCTCCATCGGGCTCGCGTCCAGCTCGCGGCCATTCACGCGGCTCTCTGTCCCGCCCAGACTCGTCAGCGCTACCAAGCCGACCAATCAGAGAGCTTGCGCTATGCGTCGTTGCTACGTGTAGTTACAAATTATGAGAGGTGCACGTCAGTGACGCCGACGTCCACGACGAAGAGCTATGCGTCAGCGCCGTAGCATACGCCGGCGTTTGACGCAGAAGTATAAATCAGCCTTTAGCGTCATGTTGCCAATTGGCCAATGATAGCATTGTCTATCGGCCCAATCAGCTAAAATCGCTATTAAGTATTTAATTGTCCAATTTTTGCTGTTGATGAATGAGGGCAGGGTTCAGATTTATACTTGCTCTGCCAAAGTTTTCGCTGACCCCACCAAAAAGCAAAAAAAAAAGTTAATAGCTATATCTTAGCCACATACATGGTGTCCGCTACATTCGTTCTTCCGTGGCGGGGCGCCACACTAAAATTCGTCCCGCCACGGCTACATTACAGCTTCTTATTCAAAATGTTCAATCGTTTTTTAAATAGCGGGTTAAAATCGCACCGAAAACATATTAAAGGGTAAGTGAATTATAACAGCGCAAACTTTTCTGTGACCATAGTAGTGCTGTGCGTTCTGTTTAACCCTTCAAGGTGAAGTGCTGACTGACTTGACAGGTGCGTGATGCGCGAGGCCAGCAAACACGGCGTAGCTTTCAGTTGTGACGAACACAGTTTTCATAATTATGCTTTATTTATAGATAAAGGTGTGTAGCTCTGCATATAATGACTTTATCTTGCTGGAGTTTATAGCCGTTTCACTTTACTTCAGGACGCATTAATGCCGCGGTCCGCTACGCAAGTCTATCAGAGACATTCATAAATATTCATAGCAAATCTAATAAATGTTGGAGACATACTCGGTACATAACTGCACTAAATCACACTTCAGCCGCGTTTATTTGAGGGCGCAAGAGAATTTGCACTTGAGCAGCGTATATATTTGAGGGCGCGCTAGAGGTTTTGTGCACGGGCAGAGGAAATCGGCGCTCAAGCAGAGATTGACATGCTCGTAGGCTATTACATGAATGCGATCTCGACGTAATACTGCGCCCATGACATTTGTCAATGAAATAACGCCACATGTAGTGGTAGATCTGTGTAAAATGGCCAACAGAGTCTGCCACCACAGCTGGAAAAAACCCAAGAGGAAACACTGACATATTTACAATAATGTGTCAAAAGCAGAACATAACTTTATACATGCGCTTTTTATTCAGCGTGACATTTCTTTAAATATTACGGACAATTGAGTGGCGCAGTGTTGTAGGACTGTTGCCTCACAGCAAATGGGTCGCTAGTTTGAACCTGGGTCAGTTCAACACGACCTCACGGCAATTCATAACCTTTTTGATTTAGTGGCTAATTCGTATGAATTCGTACAATTTAGTACGACTTGCTCATGCCCTAATGACGGTTGAGTTTAGGGGTGGGGTTAGGTGCCACGCCTCCTTTTTAAAATCGTACAGTTTTGTACGACTGAACTCGTACGAATTAGCCTCTAAACTGGCAAAAACATAAAATACTTACGTTTTCTCGTGAGATCAGGTTGGTCAGTTGGTGTTTCTATGTGGAGTTTGCATGTTCTCCCCGTGTTGGCGTGGGTTTCCTCCGGGTGCTCCGGTTTCCCCCACAGTCTAAACACATGCGCTATAGGGGAATTGACGAACTAAACTGGTCGTAGTGTTGAGTGTGTGTGTGTGTGAATGAGTGTGTATGGGTGTTTCCCAGTACTGGGTTGTAGCTGGAAGGGCATCCACTGTGTAAAACATATGTTGGATTAATTGGCGGTTCATTCCGCTGTGGCGACCCCTGATGAACAAAGGGACTAAGTCGAAGGAAGATGAATGAATGCATGATAAACAGTGTCACAACAATTATCCTATACTGATGCAAGTATCTGCTGTATCCCTTCTAGAACTAAACCCTCAGCTTCCTATGATGCATTGCAGTTATGCGTTTAATCTTTTTGATAAGAGGTCAAAGGTCAACTGAGCATCTTACTTTATGCCGCAGGAATAGTGTGTGTGGTGACCTTCGACCCCTGGTGCTGCTGTATGTAAATTCTGCAGTGTGTTAGTAGAGTTGAGCTGCTCTTATTGGAGGACTGAGGGTTTGTTTGAATACACTCATTGATCCTGACACTGAGCTCATAACACTCCACTGACCAATCACAGCACAGCGTGGTCATCTGACTGCTCTGATCCACCAATGAGAGTGTTGATATTGGGTTGTTTGTCGGAGGTTGTTGTTGTGGTGTGTTTTACCGACGATCTGTGCTGCTGTTTGTTTGTCCAGCACAGACACATGATGACTTTCATTTCTGAGAAGCAGACGATGACGACTACACACTTATTATTGACTTTTATTTACATTTTATTGTTATGAATTCAATTCAAACATATATATATATATATATTACTGTTATATTTAATCTATTATATTTAATATGTTATATTTAATATATTACTGTTTTATTTACATTTAATTTAATTCAGATTTTAGATTTATTTTAGTCTTTTAATTTTGTTTTATTTTATTCTTGTTCTAAATGTTATTATAATGGCAGCGCTAAATCTAAAGTAAAACTTGTATATTATTATTATATTGCTTCTATTATTTATTTTTATTTTGAGATCAGTTCTTTTGTAATG